>NC_037674.1:7085308-7136705 GCF_003255815.1 Theropithecus gelada
TAGAGGACATAGAAGAGGTGGAGGAGGAGGTGGAGGAGGTAGAGGACATAGAAGAAGTGGAGGAGGAGGTGGAGGAGGTAGAGAAGGAGGTGGAGGAAGTGGAGGAGGAGATGGAAGAGGTGGAGTAGGTGGAGGAGGAGGTGGAAGAGGACATGGAGGAGGAGGAGGAAGAGGTGGTGGAGGTAGAGGACATAGAAGAGGTGGAGGAGGAGCTGGAGGAGGTAGAGGAGGAGGTGGAGGAAGTGGAGAAGGAGATGGAAGAGGTGGAGGAGGTAGAGGAGGTTGAAGAGGTGGAAGAGGTGGAGGAGATGGAGGAGGTAGAGGAGGAGGTGGAGGAAGTGGAGAAGGAGATGGAAGAGGTGGAGGAGGTGGAGGAGGTTGAAGAGGTGGAAGAGGTGGAGGAGGTGGAGGAGGTAGAGAAAGTGGAGAAGGAGATGGAAGAGGTGGAGGAGATGGAGGAGATTGAAGAGGTGGAAGAGCTGGAGGAGGTGCAGGAAGTGGAGGAGGAGGTGGGAGGGGAGTCAGGAGAGGCTGGCACACTTGGTGTAACTTTGAAAAAAATCCACGTGTAAATGCACCTATACAGTTCAAACCCGGGTTGTTCAAGGTCAGCCATAGATTGGAGATTGCCTGGGAAGCTCCACCTGGGCGAAGTGTTTGAGGGGAGGTTGGGGAGGGATGTGTGCAGAGGATGGGTGGATGGCCAGGCTGGTCTGGGAGGTCGTGAAGAGGGTGGGCATGTACTGAGTCTATGTGCTGGGGGCCAGCTTGGGGCCTGTGCCATGGTCTGCAGAGGTTAAGCATTTTTGGAAGTCCATGTGGCATCACTTACCCTACCTGGTGGGCTGGGATGCTGGAGTGGGAGAGAGAGACCCCAGGCATGGGAAACAGCAGAGCCATTCTCCCGTGGGGTGGCTTCGGAGGCCTGCTAGGCATCGTGGGCAGTGATCACATGATGACAGACTGCTCCAGTCTGAGCGCCCTCACACCTCTTTCTCTCCATTTTCCCCTACTCTTCTTGTTTCCAGGAGCAAGAAACCCCACCCCCACAGCTTTGGGGAGGGGAGTATTTTATGAGGGGCTGGCATCCCCTGGCACAGGTGGGTGTGGAAGAAAAGTTTGTAGAATGACTGACTGTCTAATTCTTTAACCTCTCTGAGCCTCATTTGATCATTGGTGAAAAGGGGGATTGACTGTTACTGCTGTTTCCAAACCATTCTGCACTGTGGCTTAGGAGAGCTAGAGCAAGTTGTCACTTTCCCCATTGCAGTTATCCAGGTACCTGATAGTGTGATGCTCCGAGCTAGGCGTTAGCGGTTGGCACAGGTTTCTGGGAATAATAGTGGGGATAATTCCTGAGAGTTCCCAGGGAGGGGAAACAGAGGGACTTGGTAAGGGCAGGCTGAGCTCTGAGGGGAGAACGGGCACCTGCCTAAAGATCCAGGTGGTGAAACAAGGTCCCACTAGGTATTTTTACAACACGGATCCTATAAACAAGTTGTCATTTATTCCTTTTCGGCCCCAAAGGAGCGCTACACAGTGCCTGTTAGGGCGAACACGAAGTGGGTGTGGGTATGAAGCAATCCCACCACTCCTCCCCTCCCGTGTCTCCATTGAGGATCCTACGTCATCCAGGCAGGCAGCTTCTTGGTTCCAGCAGCGGTCGCTCGAATGGGCTGTCTGAATTATGTAGATGCAGCAGGTGGCACTTTTGGGGAGGATGGGGAGAGGGGCCTGTGACCAGAATTGTTTGCATCTCAACCCCTGCTCTGCCCCGTGGGATCCTCAGCTGCAGAGCTCGTCCCTGGGAATGAGGTGGATGGGTGAAGGGCAGTTGGAAGGACAAGAACAGAAGTGGAGAAGCCCTGGGAATGAGGTGGAGCAGCTGGCATCTGCGCTTTGGGCTGTCAGAGAGAAGACACTAAAACCCCGTAGCCGCTCCCTGAGGGAGAGTCAAAGTTCAGGTCACCTAAGCTGGTATTGATCTAAGTCTCTTGACCTGAAAGAGCCCTGGAAAGCACAATGGGAACTAATCAGACAGGAGGTGAGCCTGGGCCAGAGAGCCAGCATTAACACAAGGGCCTAGGATGGGGCTGGGGCCAGCTAGGTTTGCTGGTGAGGGGCTGTTGTAGGTTTCTGACACATGCCCGGCAGTGTGTGAGAAAGACTAATCTTTTACATCTGTGTTCTTTCTAAGTCAGGCTAGCTCTGTATGCACTGGCTGCCCTCGCAGAGGAACTAGTGGATTATTTGCTCGTAGGCAAACTTATCAGCTTTGAAGAAGGAATAGCTTGAGCATTATGCACTCCCAGGTGTCTCCGGGCAGAGTGTCCACCCCTTTGGCCATGGGATGGAGCGCTCTGGGGCCTGAGGTGGCTGCCCCATCCTGCGCCCAATCACACTGTGCCCAGGTCACACTGGCGGTGGGCGATGAGAGCCTGAGTTGGAGTAGAACAATCATGGGGACCATAGGTGGGGAACTGAATCCACATGTGGGGCGAGGGACCACCTACATGGGGCTGAAGCCAGGGGAGAGAGAACTTTAGAGGACAGAGCCTTGCATGGAAGAAGAGACACTGATGGAGACGGGGACATTTGAGAAGGCGGAAGAGACAGAAATGAGCGGGAGTCAGCTGGGTGTGTACCCTGAGAGATCTTGCAAGAAAGGCTCAGAGTCATTATCTGTTTTTATTATTCTTGGCAAAACTGGTTGTTGACATTTTTTTGGGTGTGAAAATACTGAGTAAACTAATGAGTAAGGAAACATTTAAAAATGTTCTCTGTT
Organism: Theropithecus gelada; assembly: GCF_003255815.1. NCBI lineage: Eukaryota > Metazoa > Chordata > Mammalia > Primates > Cercopithecidae > Theropithecus > Theropithecus gelada. The sequence continues at coordinate 7,088,094 of NC_037674.1, forward strand.
CTTTGGGAATTTCACAAGAAATTTTCCTCCCTCCCTCCATCCCTTCCTCCTTCTCTCCCTCCCTCCCTTCCTTTCTTCTGAAGAATGACTGCCTCATTCTTTAATCTCTCTGAGCCTCATTTGATGATTTGTGAAAAGGGGATTGGCTCTTATTGCTGTTTCCAAACCATTCTGCACTGTGGCTTAGGAGAGCTGGAGAAAGTTGTCACTTTACCCATTGCAGTTATCCAGGAGATAACTGTTGGAGAGATCCTTCCAACAGGGTCTCTCTCTATGGCCCAGGCTGGAGTGCAGTGGCGGATCACGGCTCACGGCAGCCTCAACCTCATGGGCTCGAACAATCCTCCCACCTCAGTCTCCCAAGTGGCTGGGGCTGCTGGCATGCCACCACTCCCGGCTCATTTTTTAATTTTAATTTTTGTAGAGAGGAGGTCTTGCTGTGTTGCCCAGACTGGTCTCAAACTCCTGGCTCAAGCAATCCACCCGCCTTGGCCTTTCAAAGTGTTGGGATTACAAGCGTGAGCACTGTGCCTGGCCAGGAATTGCCCTTCTTTGGGAAGAAGCTGTCCTACCCATGCTGGAGATTCAGAGATGGGTGTGGGGGAGCTTTGACAGGGGTTGTGGGTGCAGGTGGTGATGAAGAACGAATGGGTCCGTTTGTGCGCCGAAGTGTGTCTGACTCTGACCCCCGGGTCATGGGGGCCCAGAGCATAGTGGGCTCTGTAAGGAGGAAAGAGGCGGAAAAGAAGGATGCAGCCCTCAGAGGGAGTTAGGGAGGGCTTGGTGCCTTTCTTCCTGGTGCCCATCTTTTCTGAGCTGATCTGGCGTATGCCTGCCCGGTGCAGGTGGGGGATCTGGGAATCTGTGAGTAACCAGCTCGCTGGGATGGGTCACCCTGAGCAGCGCGGAAGGGCTGCGTTTACAGAGAGTGCTGCTCATCACGGTGGCTGCTGCAATGGGACCATGCAGGCTTCCTTATAATAGAATGAAAATATTTTAACACAGTTTAATACTTTGTTGTTAGAGGGCTTTCTTCTTTAAAATTATTTGATTAAAAAAATACCATTCAGTTATTTTTGGAAATACAGAGTACCAAAAGACAAAACTAACCTTGTCCGGTCTAGTAGCCCTGACTCTTCCTTTGGGGAGAAGCTGTCATACATTGATTCGTGGTCCAGGTAACCCCAGTGGGCATTTAAAGGACAAAAGTAAAACTTGTACAGCATCTTGTTAGAAAATTCAGGTGCCACGGAGAGGCACCAAATGAAAAACCCAAGTCTCTCTCCTCTCCCCCAGAGGTATTCCCCGAGGAAAGGAGGATTTCTTCCAGATCGCAGATGAGTATCCTTCCCTCCTCCCCTGGCACCTTCTCTCTCTACGAGTCAGAAGAGGAGATACTGCGCACACAGTTCCAGCCTTTCTTACTGTTACCAACAACGTCTCATGTAGCTAACTGTTTGTCAGTGGATATAGCTCATGTAATTTTCAAAAAATCTTCTGGTGCTCTATTGAATGACTATAATGTAATTTATTTAATAAGCTCCCATTGAGCTGACATTTTTGTGTATCTCGTTTTTGTCATAACATACTTGGAAGTATTGCTAACGTTTGTAGGAATGTTCATTGGGTAATTTCCTAGCCAAGAGGTTTCTAGGTCAAGAGGTATGTGCCTTTTAGATGGAAATAGACTTTTCGGATTGCCCCCAGGACAGGCTGAACCGTTTGCAAACCCCACAGCAGTAGGTGAGAATACCCAGGCCCTCCCTTGGCTCAACTCCACCACCACCTCCTCCAAGAGGCCTCTCTGAGCACTCTCTTTTAAGGAGAACTTTCTCTTATCCTGATTTTTATTTTCCTTCAGCACACTTAATACTATCTGAAATTTGTCTTTTTCACTGAAATCTAAATCCCATAAAGACAAAGATTTTGCACAACACAGTGTCTCTCTAATGCCTAGCTTGTGGACCTATAGACCTTCAATATTTGTTAAATGAATTTATGAATGGATTTTGATTCATTATGTCATAAGATGTGATAGAGCCAATCCCCTTCAGCTCTCCTTCCCCCTTCCCACCCCTTTCGTTTCTTCCTTCCCTCCTTTCCTCCTCCCTCCCTCCCTTCCTTCCTCCCTTCCTCCCCCAATCCTGTCCTTCCTTCCTTACCTTCCTCACTTCTTTCCTTTCTTTTTTTTTTTTTTAGATAGAGTCTTGCTCTGTTGCCCAGGCTGGAGTGCAGTGGTGTGATCTCGGCTCACGGCAAGCTCCACCTCCCGGGTTCAAGTGATTCTCCTGCCTCAGCCTTCTGAGTACCTGGGATTACAGGCGCCTGCCACCATGCGCAGCTAATTTTTGTATTTTTAGTAGAGATGGGGTTTCAACATGTTGGTCAGGCTGGTCTCAAACTCCTGACATTGTGATCTGCCTGCCTCGGCCTCCCAAAGTGCTGGGATTACAGGTGTGAGCCACCGGGCACGGCCCCCTTTCTTCCTTTTAAATGGAATTCCAGTTACTGTTGTGACATCACAAGTTATCCTCAAACTTAGCAGTTTAAAACAGGTGTTTTATTTCATTTATGATCTTGTTGGTGAGGAATTTGGAACGGCTCTGCTGGGTGATTCTTGCTTGAGGTCTCCTGTGATCGTGTTGGATATCGGCTGGGGTTGTAACTCATCTGAGGACTCGATGGGGTGGGGCATCCCAGACGCCCCACTCACATGGCTGGCAGTTGTGGCCAGCGGGCAGCTGGGGCCGCAGCCACGTGTATCCTTGTAGCTCCTCCAGCACTGTGGTCTCAGGGTAGTTGGACTTCCTATGTGATGGCTGCTTCCCCCGGAGCAAGTATCCCAAGAACACCAGTGGAAACTGCTGGCTTTTCCAGACCAGGCTCACAGGTCTCCCGAGGTCATTTCCTCTGTACTCAGTTGGCTGAAGCAGTCACAGACCTGCCAGCATTTGAGGGGAGGGGACATAGGCCCTACCTTTTGATAGGAGGGAGTCAAGGGTCACACTGCAGAAAAGCATGTGGAAAATACAAACGGCCACACCTGGTAATTCTCATGTATTTTTTTCAGATTACTATTAGTATCATTTTGCTGAGTTCCAAAGTAAGTTCCCAAATCCTCCTGGTATTTTAATTGGTTTGCAGTAAATTTATGAATTGATTTAGGGGGAATTAACAACTCTACAGGTTTTTTTTTTTGACAGATTCTTGCACTGTTGCCCAGGCTGGAGTACAGTGGCGCGATCTCAGCTCACTGTAACCTCTGCCTCCTGGGTTCAAGCAATTTTTATGTCTCAGCCTCCCAAGCAGCTGGGATTACAGGCATGTGCCACCATAAGTGGCTAATTTTTGTATTTTTAGTAGAGACGGAGTTTCGCCCTGTTGGCTGGGCTGGTCTTGAACTCCTGGCCTCAGACGATCTGCCTGCCTCGGCCTCCCGAAGTGCTGGGATTACAGGCGTGAGCCGAGTTACAGTGTGAAACATTCCAATCCAAGCACATGGTGCTACTTGTAATTTCTCCTTTTTGCCTTATTGGAGAACTTGCCAGTTTTCTTCATGTAGGTTCTGCCCACATCTGGTTCAGATGTGCTGTTCTTTTCAGGAGTTACTGTGAGTGGGGTCTTAACCAGCTGTTTTCTCAATCATTTTGCTTGTTTATAGGAAAAAAGATACTTTAAAATTCTGCAGTCAGCTTGCTAACTACTCTAATTCTTTCTAATAATTTACAATTTGGATTCTCTTATTTTCTAGATGTGTAGCATATCATTTTCCAATAATAATAATAATTTGTCTCATCTGTATCTATTGTTAACACAGATATTTTAAGTCCTAATTATCATCTACTTTGTGGGGTTTTTTTTTGTTGCCAATTTTCCTCCTTTTTTGTTATTATTTTTAGAAATGGGGTCTTGTTATGTTGCCCAGGCCAGCCTTGAACTCCTGGGCTCAAGTGATCCTCCTACCTTGGCCTCCGGAATAGCTGGGACTACAGGTCTACATTCTGGCGTCCTGCTTCCCTTTTTGTTATTTGAGTATGTGCATGCACCGTTTCCCTTCTGGTGCTTTGGACGGTTTAGAGTCTACTTTTACTTTTTCCAGTGGTTACTCATATAACTCTGTATATTTGTTATGTATAACCTTCTATTTCTTGATTTAGCAACTCTTAAATTATATCTATTGTTCACTTGCTATGAAAAATGAAAAAATTACCACTTTTCCCCTTCTGTCTCCTGAGTTTTTTTGTTTTGTTGTTGGCTACATTTTCGCTTTAAATCCCAGGCCTCCTCTGTTTCTAGGTTTATGAATTTTAGGCCGTATCTGAAGGACTGCTCATCAAGATGGGGAGAGGACAGGAAGGCCCTTCTGTGTCTTCCCATTTCCCACTCCATGCTGTCCAATTAAGGAGACTGTTCCTTTGACATTGTCACGTTCAGGCATTTACCATCTGTAACCACAGGGAAGCGTTTCTTGCTTTCCTTCCAGCAGGGAGTCACAGCAGTTTTTCCATCTCTGCAAAAAATGGATGACATGAAGGTTTTGGGGAAAACACTGCTTATTCTCTGGAGGCTGCCTTCAGCTATTTCCCTTCTGTTATTCTCTAAGATGGGAGCTGTTAGGGAAATTGTTCAGGATTTTGTTTACTTCCTTCTCCCTTGCTTCTTGCTTCCAAAGAGCCACGAGGACCTGCTGTGTGCTGCAGAGGCTTGGAACCGGCTTTGCTTTGCTGTTAGATTTTGGTGAAGGAGTATTTTGATACTGGGATTTGCTCTGCCACCGTCTTGATTTTTTTTTTTTTTTTAAAGGCACTTGATAATTCAGCATATGTTGTTAAAAGTGAAGTAGTCCCATCACTGTCTTATCTTTAATAGAAAAGAACCATTTATTTTTTAAAAAGTCTTAAGACTTGAATAGATAGATGACAACTGGTATCTTATGATGCACAGTGAGATTTTGAGCAGAGGCTCCCTTTATTTTGCTACTTTTTTTTTTTTTTTTTTTTTTTTTTTGAGACGGAGTCTCGCTCTGTCGCCCAGGCTGGAGCGCAGTGGCACGAACTTGGCTCACTGCAAGCTCTGCCTCCCGGGTTTATGCCATTCTCCTGCCTCAGCCTCCCGAGTAGCTGGGACTACAGGTGCCCGCCACCACGCCTGGCTAGCTTTTTGTATTTTTTAGTAGAGACGGGGTTTCATCATGTTAACCAGGATGGTCTCGATCTCCTGACCTCGTGATCCGCCCGTCTCGGCCTCTCAAAGTGCTGGGATTACAGGTGTGAGCCACCGCGCCCGGCCGGCTCCCTTTATTTTGTACATAGCTCCAGGCATATGTATTGAGCATGTAATAACGAAGCTCAGAGGTCAGGGTTCCTAGATGCAGCCCCCGCCCCAGAGTCCATTTTAGTCAGTTTCACAGAATCCTGCATAATCAGGATCAGTGCCCAAACCTCACCGCTGGGCAATGACAAGTGAAGGCAGCTCTGTGACCATCGCTCCGCACAGAAGTGCCAGCTGCCTGCAGGTCCAACACTAGAAGCTTTGCCACTGCTGCCTACCCTGCTTGTGCCCACTGTGTCACACTGCTCCTCTGATTGGCAAAGCCAAGCCATATGCCTGGGCTCTAGCTGCAAGGAGGATTGGATGAGCTTTTGCCCCTGCATTTCAGGAGAAGGAACTCATATGGGAGATCTTCCAGTTGTAGGAAGGATGTTCAAACCATGCTGGGTGGCCACAAATTTGATAGCTATTGATATTTACTACAGTAGTGTTCTCTGCTGGAGGCCGATTGCATCAGAGACCTGCTGTAGCCAAGGAAACATGGCAGGGTGGAGAATGGGTCAGGCCAGAGGTGAGGAAATCTGATCGCACCCATGGCTTCTCATATTTGCTGTGTGACTTTGGGCAGATCACTCGCTCTTTTTGACCTCAGTCTCCTAATCTGTAAAGGGAAGAGGTCAGGAAGGATGATGTGTGAGGTCCCTTCAGGCATATGTAGAGCACTTACTAAATGTTTGCTGCATGAGTGAATGAATGCATCTGTTATTGATTGGGCTTCAAAGAAGATAAATGACACAAGGAAACATTGTGTTTAGGTGGGTTCACTTTTGGTTATGAATTTTATTTTAAATTAGAGTGTCTTTATATTCTAATGGTTTTAAGGTCCTGGAAATTCTTCAGATTTTAGCTTTTTAAAAACAGTTAATTTATGGCAAGAACAAGCAATCAACAGTTGCCAAGAAAGTTTCAATCTGGGTGCATTATTAATGATTTTCCTAGCATTGAAAACATGAGGATTTTTACTCGCTTTAGTAACTGTCAGACTTCGGAACATCAAGATCAGATAACATTCCGATAAAATAATGGAGAAGATCCTTTCCTAAGTGAGTTAAATTATTTACAATTCTTGGTTTTGCAATAAATGGAATAAATGAGCATTTATTGAGTGAGTTCCCAGAGGACCTTTTCAGCCTCTCTGCCATCTTTGGTAGGACTTGCTCATTGGCAGTCAACTCTGTTTGAATATGTACTTGCTTTCCCTTAGTGTTTTTTTTTTTTTTTTTTTGTGAGTGTCAGGAAGTGAGGGATGATTATTTCTAATTTGTTCTCTTTCTCAGATGAGTGCTATCAAAGTTGTCCTATCTGTAAAGAACCTTGTGCCTTTTAGATGGAAGTCACTATACATATGTGACAGAGTCAGGGCCTAGATGTGTCCCCACTGCAAGTCCAGATGAGTCTGATCATGTCTGGAGGGTTTGAAGGAGCTCAGCAGAGGGACAGTGTCTGGAGGGTGAGGAACAGCCACCAGAACTATGGTCTCTGCTGTCCTTGTTGTAGGTGCCTCACAGAACCCATTTCTCCTTCATTCACCTCAGTTTCCCTTTTTCCATTCTTAGGGTTGATTCCACCCCAACTCCCTCTGTCTCTGAATCATTGAACCTCACTGTCTTGACACAGCAATTGTTTCAGGACCCAATTTCAGTCAACCTGAGAGAGGGAGTTCCAGGAGCCTGAACGGGAGTTTCTAGAAGCAATGCCCTTGCTTACCCTGGAATGAGGATTTAGGCTGGGACTGCTATAGACATTTAATCATGGTCATACGAGAGCCTGAGGGGTTCTGTGAGGAGCCCGGGGATGAACTTGGCAGAGTAGAAGGTGGAAAAGAATTGGGACTAGGTGATACCGAGCTCCTGGCTCAAGCTTTGCCCCAACAACAGCACTAGTCTTTGAACTCTTCAATTATGGAAACTGCTAGAAGATGAATGTATAACAAATCTAGTTTTGCAGATTTTAATCGCCTTTTATTTGTGATTCTAGAATCAGGCAGCCCTCAGAACCAGGGACAGGTTCAGAGAACTCCAGGGCTGCAACATGGTCTAAGAGCATTTATGGATAGCAGGGAAGTGAGGTACAGAAACAGAAGTGAGGTAGAGAGACAGCTGATGGCTAACGGCTCAGTGTTCATCTTATTTGAACAGGATTGGAACAGTTGTCCTGGCTGCCTGCAGTTAACTGGAGCTCAGTGGCTATGATTGCCTGAGACTCAGCAATTTCCTCCCAAAGTATCCTCCTGAGTTAGGCTTTCCGTTAGTTTGCATACTAAGTTAAGCTGCAGTTCATTACACAAGTACCTTCTCAGCCCAAATTTAATTTAACAGAGCCAGTAGGTTCTCTTAATCGTTTGTGGGAATGTGTGATCAAATCTTACAAGTGTATAGACAAGTATAGAGAATAATAAAACAAATCCTCATTTATGCACCTCTTATGATGAAAAATATAACTCTTTTCTTATGTGCTTCAAGGTACAGTTGTTTCCCTCTTAAAGAATTGAAGCATGACAAATAGTGCTGGGAGTCCTTTCTCACGATTTTGTGGTCCCCTTATCCTTTCTTCTTTAATAATTTTACTAGAATATGTCTTGTTATGGCTTCTGTGAATTGTTTTTCTTAGGTATGTCATATACCTTTTCAATATACAGTTTAATTCATTTTTTAAAAAACTGTGGTAAAATACACGTAACAAAGTTTACCATCTTAACTTTTTTTTCTTTTTAATTCAATCAGATTTTTAAATTATTATTATACTTTAAGTTCTAGGGTACATTTTTTTTTTTTTTCTGAGACAGAATCTCGCTCTGTCGCCCAGGCTGGAGTGCAGTGGCATGATCTCAGCTCACTGCACCTGTGTCTCCCAACTTTAAGCAATTCTCATGCCTCAACCTCTGAGTAGCTGGGATTACAGGCATGCACCACAATGCCTGGCTAATTTTTTGTATTTTTTTTTTTCCTCAGTAGAGATGGGGTTTTGGGGTTTTGCCATATTGACCAGGCTGGTCTTGAATCCTGGACCCAGGAGAGCCGCCCGCCTTGGCCTCCCAAAGCACTGGGACTATAGGCGTGAGCCACCGGGCCCCATCTTATCCATTTTAAGTGTACAGTTCAATATTGGTTTTTTTTTTTTTTTGAGTTCAATATTGTTAAGTATATTCACACTGTTGTGCAACTAATCCCTAGAACGTTTTCATCTTGGGAAACTGAAACTCTGTACCCATTAAATGATTTCCCATTTACCCCCACCCCAGCCCCTGATAACTCCCCTTCTACTTTCTGTTTCTGTGAATTTGGTTATTTTACGTACCTCTTAGAAGTGGAATCACATGGTATTTGTCCTTTGGTGATTGCCTTATTTCACTTAGCCTCCTCAAGATTCATCCACGTTTAGCATGTATCAGAATCTCCGTCCTTGTAAAGGCGGAATTCAGTTGTATGTCTATACCACATTTTATTTATTCATCTAACAGTGAATCCTTGGGTTGCTTCTACCTCTTGGCTATTGTGAATAGTGCTGCTATGAACATGGGTGTACAGATATCTCTCTTAGACCCTGATTTCCATTCATATACCCAGTGGTGGAATTGCTGGATCTCATGGCAATCCTATTTTTAATGTTTTGAGGAACAGGCAAATTGTTTTCCACAGTGGCCACACTATTTTATATTCCTACCAGGAGTATATAAGGATTTGAATTTCTCCACATCCTCTCCAACACTTGTTGTTATGTTTCGTTGTTGTTGTTGTTGTTAATGATAGCCATCCTGATGAGGGTGAGGTGATACCTTGTTGTGATTTTGATTTGCATTTCCCTAGTGATGAATGATGTTGAACATCTTTTCATATGCTTGTTGACCATTTTATATTTTCTTTTGAGAAATGTCTATTCAAGTCTTTCACTCATTTTTAAAAATTGAGTCAATTTGGGCTGAGTCTGGTGGCTCATGCCTGTAATCCCAGCACTTTGGGAGGCCAAGGCGGATGGATCACAAGGTCAGGAGTGGGAGACCAGCCTGGCCAATATGGTGAAACCCTGTCTCTACTAAAAAATACAAAAAAAATTAGCCAGGTGTGGTAGCAGGCACCTGTAATCCCCGCTACTTGGGAGGCTGAGGCAGGACAATTGCTTGAACCTGGGAGCAGAGGTTGTAGTGAGCGAAGATTGCGCCACTGCCCTCCAGCCTGGGTGATAGAGCAAGACTCCATCTAAAAAAAAAAAATTTGAGTCAATATGTAGTTTTCAGTGGTTGTTCTGTTTCTTTCTTTGCGGAATTCCTATTATACATATGTTGAGCCCTCTTTACCTGTTTTCTTTATCCCTTTCTCTTGAATGCTCCATATCTCTTTCTTCATTATTTTTTATTATTAAAATTTTCGATCTTTTCATCTTCTAATTTTATCTGTTTATAAGATAGATTTCTAGTTTCATAGCTCTAGCACACATTCTCGTTATTGTCACAAAGTGATGATTGGTTCGGTCATGTACTTTTTGACATCTGGCTCCTCTTCTCTAGCCTGCCACTTGTATCATCTTATTCCTTCTTTTTTTTGCCCCTATTACCTAGGTTCTTCCCAGGTTGGTTTCTACTCCCAGTAGTTTTGTTTTGCAAATTGGACTCTGCGTTTTTATACTGGCTCCAGTACTTTGCACTGATTATCTAATTGGACTCTGCGTTTTTATACTGGCTCCAGCACTTTGCACTGATTATCTGTTGGCGATTTTGTAGTTCTTTTGTTCTCAGGGTCTGCAGATGTTTCATTGCTTTCCTTCCCCTGCCTTCCACTGTGCAGTACTTTTATCTTAAAGAAGATGCTTGCTTTAATATTAACAGTGTCACAGGGTAGGACCTTCCCTTGTGTATTAGAGCTGTCAATTTTGGTAGCATTTCAGGCTTTCTATTTTGAGTTTCCAACATAAAGTGATCTCCCAGTGTGTCGTATCAGAAGTCTCCTAAGTTTCATTGTTGAGATAGAGGGCAATGAGATAGAGTTGCATTGTTGAGATAGAAGGTTCTGTGGTAAAGGCAGCAGAGCTTCCTCAAGTTGTTGAATCTCTTTGTGAAATTTAAATGTCTGGTAGTGATACAGAATTATTACGTATCCTTTGAGTCGTTCCCTTGGTTAATCACGTGTTTTCTTCTCAGCTAAGCATAGTCAGTGACATCAGTCTTAAACATTAAGCATTGCTTAGTGTTTATTTAGGATTAACATTACCAGATGTTTTCCATTGCTTATCCATAGTACTGGAAGTTAGATTTATAGTGCCCACATTTGACTAACTTAAAAAAATGTATTCTAACTTCATCAGAAGAGTTTGCATTGGTTTAATAATGAAAAGTGAGAGACAAGGGTGGCCTTCAGCAGCTATTGTATACTGTGGCAAAAATCATGTGGCTTATCACAAACTAAGTACTGCAGCAAAAGACTGGTCACGTACCTACTCTTATAAAACTCACCCTCCACTATGCAGCATTGTTTTAGAAAAAAGAAATACTGTAATAAACGTAGCTTTCATAAAATATCTAACCAGTGGCAGCTACATTTATCCCCATACATCATACTGGTGTACTCAAGATCACAAAACTGGTCTCTTAAGCTTTCTTTTCATTCATAGGATAATGTTTTCTGTTACCTCTTTTGGCCATTGATAGCTTTGCCTGACAGCTTTAATACTGTTCATATTCCATGCTCATATTCTTGACCTTTTGTGTCCTTTTAGCATTGACAGCATAATTTCAAGGCATGTTAAAAACTACCAGATGTCTGCATTTCTTCTTCGGTAAATAACAGATTTTCATTTGAAGGGGTGGCCTACCCCTCCACACCTGTGGGCGTTTCTCTTTAGGTGGAACGAGAGATTTGAGAAAAGAAATGAGACACAGAGACAAAGTATAGAGAAAGAAGAGTGGGCCCAGGGGACCGGCGCTCAGCATACAGAGGACCCACGCTGGCACCGGTCTCTGAGTTCCCTTAGGATTTATTGATAATTATCTTTACCATCTTAAAGAAAAGGAGGTGGCAGGATAATAGGATCATTATAGGGAGAAAGTCAGCAGTAAGACATATGAATAAAGTTCTCTGTGACATGAATAAGTTTAAGGAAAAGTGCTGTGCCTTGATATGCATATGTAAACATCTCCATAAACCTTTTTAGTGCATAAAGAGCAGCATTGCGTTAGCAAGTCCCGCCTTTTGCCCTAAGGCAGTTTTCTCCTTTCTCAGTAAACAGAACATACAATCGGGTTTTACACTGAGATGTTCCATTGCCCAGGGACGGGCAGGAGACAGATGCTTTTCTCTATCAACCGCCAACAACTGCCAAGAGGCCTTCTTTCCTCTTGTACTAGTCCTCCTCAGCACAGACCCTTCACGGGTGTCAGGCTGGGGGACGATCAGGTCTTTCCCATCCCACGAGGCCATATTTCAGACTATCACATGGGGAGAAACCCTGGACAATACCTAGCTTTCCTAGGCAGAGGTCCCTGCAATCTTCCGCAGTGTATGTGTCCCTGGGTACTTGAGATTAAGAGAATGGTGATGACTTTTAACCAGCAAGCTGCCTTCAGGCACTTGTTTAACAAAGCACACCCTGCACAGCCCAAAATCCTTTAAACCCTGAGTCACCATAGCACATGTCTCTTGCAAGGACAAGGTTGGGGGTAGGGGCACAGATTAACAGCATCTCAAATACAGAACAAAATGGAGTCTCTTATGTCTACTTCTTTCTATATAGACACAGTAACAGTCTGATCTTTCTTTCTTTTCCCCACATCATTTTTTCCATAACTACATTATGTATCTGTGGAAATTAAACAACAGTCATAGAAAGTCAGTTGGAACTTAGGACAGAAAAATGTTCAGTGGTAGTCCTTACAGTGTGTGCGTCAGTCTCACCAGCCTGTCCTGACTTTGAACATTCTATGATCTGCCCAAAAGATTTGGCAGTTTTTACTTATTTCAATTGTGGAGCTTAGCCCAATGGAAGGCAACCTTCTGTCCACACAATAGTGTCTAATCTCAGTTGTATATCATGGTGAAATCTTTTTGGAGACATTTACGTGACAGTTCAAATTCAACCACATGGCAGTGCTTTGTGGTACTGTGACACGTGTCACTAGGAACACTTTTTGCCTGGTTGAGTTTATGCATGCACAGGCAGGCACAGCTGTTTCTCAGTTTGTTTCTTTGCTTGGCAGATAGCATATTTCTTTTGACATTGCTTGTGTGAGGCACCTGAACATCAGAACTGTTAGCACGTGAAGAATGTCAGTGTTAGACCTGAAGAAATTCAGAACCTAGGCCAGGCGCAGTGGCTCAAGCCTGTAATCCCAGCACTTTGGGAGGCCTAGACGGGCGGATCACGAGGTCAGGAGATCGAGACCATCCTGGCTAACACGGTGAAACCCCGTCTCTACTAAAAATACAAAAAATTAGCCAGGCGTGGTGGCGGTGCCTGTAGTCCCAGCTACTCGAGAGGCTGAGGCAGGAGGACGGCGTGAACCCGGGAGGCGGAGCTTGCAGTGAGCAGACATCGCGCCTCTACTCCAGCCCGGGCGACAGAGAGACTCCGTCTCAAAAAAAAAAAAAAAAAAACAGGAGAAATTCAGAACCTAAAATCAGTGCTGCACCACTTCGGCTCCCAGGCAGATGTGGCACCTTCCTCTAGTAAAAGATCTCTGTTGATTTGCCTGAGGAGTTATGAAGGGTTTCCTTGCCCTCAACCACCTTTGGAGCAGCTTTTTCCTGCTGACCAGTGACCAGTCCTGCCTAGCATTTGTTATTTAAATAACTACTGAATTTTTTATTTGAAAACATTAAGGAAAAAATGTTAATTGTGGTAAAATACATGTATAAAATTTACCATGTTAACCATTTTAAAGCATGCAGTTTAGTAGTTGGTACATTCACATGGCTGTGCAGCCATCACCATCATACACCTCCAGAACTTTTCGTCTTGCAGAACTGCAGCTGTGTACCCCTGTAACATTTTCCTATTCTCTGCCCCCAGCTGCTGGCAACCGCTGTTCTACCTCCTAGCTCTATCAGTCTGACTACTAACTGTGAATTATTCTGCTCCAAGTATCAATTAATATTGAATGTGGAAATGTCCTTACTCTAATGTCTATTTTTCTGGCTTGGAGAATGTTCTTAACAGTAAAACTTCTTATGTCTTTCTTCTGCAGTGTTACTGTATTTTATAAAATTATTAAATTCCTTAAAGGGCCATGGCAGCAATTTTTTATATTTACATGTATGGAATACAATTATTCAGAGCAAAAATCCTTTTAATAAAATCTATTTTATAAATACAAATTTATATAAGATAAAAATAAAAGAAAATATAAAATACAGTTGTATTTAATAGAATGTGTTTTGTAAACAGCTCTGTGGTTTTTTTTTTTTTTTTTTTTTTGAGATGGAGTCTCACTCTGTCACCCAGGCTGGAGTGCAGTGGTGCAGTTTCGGCTCACTGCAAGCTCTACCTCCCAGGTTTACGCCATTCTCCTGCCTCAGCCTCCCGAGTAGCTGGGACTACAGGTGCCTGCCACCATGCCTGGTTAATTTTTTGTATTTTTAGTAGAGACGGGGTTTCACTGTGTTAGACAGGATGGTCTTGATCTCCTGACCTCGTGATCCACCTGCCTCGGCCTCCCACCGTGCCCGGCTGTAAACAGCTCTGGTGAAAGTTCAATTTCATTTACATAAAATCTGAGTGGAAATAAAAAGTAAAGGACAAAGAAAGATAATGGAAAATGTGACATTATTTTGGTAATAGACCAAGTCAATCTTTGTTGATCACCTTCATTATGAAATTTAAAGTCAGATTGTGGGTTTCTAAAAGTTTTTTGGGGGATTTTTTTTTTTTTATTTTGAGACAGAACCTTGCTCTGTTGCCCAGGCTAGAGTGCAGTGGTGTGATCTTGGCTCACTGCAACCTCTGCCTCCCGGATTCAAGTGATTCTCCTGCCTCAGCCTCCTGAATAGCTGGGACCACAGGTGCCCACCACCACACCTGGCCAATTTTTGTATTTTTAGTAAAGATTATGTTTTTCCATGTTGGTCAGGCTGGTCTCGAACTCCTGACCTCAAATGATCCACCCACCTCAGCCTCCCGAAATGCTGGGATTACATGGGTGACCCACTGTACCTGGCCAATTTTGCTGTCTTTTTTTAAAGCCTGAGATATGTAATTGGTTTCTGAAGCTGAATTAAAAATTCTCCCATCAAACTTGACATTCTTTCTCTGCTAAGTGTCCTTGGAGGAAAAATGGAAACTCTCCTCACTAATAAGTTCCTGAGACCAAATTATGTTGTGTGTTAGAATGGAGGTAGTGATCGGCATCTGCAGTGCTGAGTTTTGTGTGGTCCTGGGAGCAGGTGTCTGCTCCTTTGTTCACCGGCACCGTAGGAGTCCTCTGTGTAAGTACAGCATTAATGGACACTATTCACCTAGCCTACTCTTCCCTCCTGTTGTAAATCACATATGACTAACATGTAGAGAGTCTCATTAAAAGCAAGAAGTTGACATGTAGAGAGTCTCATTTAAAGCAAGTCTGGGGCTGGGCGCGGTGGCTCATACCTGTAATCCCAGCGCTTTGGGAGGCCAAGGCGGGTAGATCACGAGGTCAGGAGATCGAGACCATCCTGGCTAACACGGTGAAACCCTGTCTCTGCTAAAAATACAAAAAATTAGCTGGGCATGGTGGTGGACGCCTGTAGTCCCAGCTACTCGGGAGGCTGAGGCAGAAGAATGGTGTGAACCCAGGAAGTGGAGTTTGCAGTGAGCTGAGATCGCGCCACTGCACTCCAACCTGGGCGATGAGCAAGACTCNAAAAAAAAAAAAAAAAAAAAAAAAAGCAAGTCTGGGTATGGGTATATACCCAAAGAATTAAAAGCAGGGACTTGAAGAGATACTTGTTTATCCATGTTCATAACAACATTAGCCAAAATAGTTAAGAGGTGGACACAACCCAGGAGCCCATCGTTGGATGAATGGATCAACGAAGTGTGGTCTCTCCATACCCTGGAATATTATTCATTCATTTTTTTTGGGGGGGGGAAGGGGACTGAGTCTCACTCTGTCACCCAGGCTGGAGTGCAGTGGCACCATCTCAGCTCACTGCAAGCTCCGCCTCCCAGGTTCACGCCATTCTCCTGCCTCAGCCTCCCGAGTAGCTGGGACTACAAGCGCCCGCCACCATGCCCGGCTAATTTTTTTTGTATTTTTAGTAGAAACGGGGTTTCACTGTGTTAGCCAGGGTGGTCTCGATCTCCTGACCTCATGATCTGCCCGCCTCGGCATCCCAAAGTGCTGAGATTACAGGCGTGAGCCCCCTCACCCGGCCTATTCTTAAAAAGGAAGGAAATTCTGACACGTACTATGACATGGATAGACTTTGAAGGTATTATGCTGAGTGAAATAAGCCAGTCCCCAAAGGACAAATACTGTGTGATTCCACTTATATGGGGTACCCAGAGTAACCAGACTCATAGAAGCAGGAAGTAGAATGGTGGTTGCCAGGGGCAGCAGGGGAGCAGTGTTCAGTGGGAGCGGTTTCGGTTTTGCATGATAAAAAGAGTTCTGTGCATGTTTGGTGGTGATGGTTGCCCAACAATGTGAATGTACGTTATGCCATAGAACCGTCACTTAAAAATGGCTAAGGAGCAAATTTTTTGTTGCTTCCATTGTGTCACCATTTAAACATTTAAAAAAATTAACAATAAAAAAAATTACCAATAATTTTTTTAAAAGCAAGAAGTTAGGAACATTTCCTGGGTGGAATGAAATACAGTAAACTGGCCAGGCTAGCTGACTCACGCCTGTCATCCCAGCACTTTGGGAGGCCAAGGCAGGCAGATCACCTGAGGTCAGGAGTTTGAGACTAGCCTGGCCAACATGGTGAAACCCCATCCCTTCTTAAAAAATATAAAGATTAGCTGGGCATGGTGACACACGCCTGTAATCCCAGCTACTCTGGAGGCTGAATGAGGCGAGAGAATTGCTTGAACCTGGGAGACAGAGGTTACAGTGAGCCAAGATCGCACCACTGCACTCTAGTCTGGCAAAAGAGCAAAACTCTGTCAAAGCAAACCAGACCAGACCAGACCAGACCAGACCACACCAGGCCACACCGCACCGCACCGCACCACACCACACCACACCACGTTAAACCAAACCAAACCAATTCAAGCCAAAAAATAGAGTAAGCCCTACCAATTTAAGCCAAAACAGGAGAACCACCTAATTCAGGAGCGCATAAAAGATAGGCCTGTTTGGAAGAAGAAAGACCTGTTACGCTTTTCTGTTGCGTCGTAGTTCTGACTGTGTCGGCCCCAGCAGCTTAAAGCCCTTCCCCTTCTTCCCCAGGACCTCGCTGTCCTGGCTCTGCCGCCACCAGCAGACCTGTCTGGTGCAGCTCCTGTGTGCTCTCTGTGCCCAGACACAGTGGCCTCTCGCAGTCGCCTGAACTCTGCCTGTCCTCCCATTGTAAGCACGGGTGCCTTTTCTCCCTTATCAAGAAAACTTCTCATTCCTTTTTTCTAAGACAAAGTTGTGAGATTCTGCCCTTAAGCTGACTCCGAGGTCCCAGTAATGCCTTCTTATGCTTCAGGTCTCACCCAGCAGTCCCTTTCAGAGAAGGCTCTCCCCGCCCCTCCTCTGGATGACAGGCCCCTCTCCCAGCCTGCATTCCTGCCCTGCGTCCTCCCAGCTTGCTCTGTCTTCTGTTACATGCTCCTCACTATATGAAATTAAATTCTGTTTCTCATCTGTCTTCCCTCCTGGAACATGGGCTCCCTGAGGCTGAGGCTGAGGCTGAGGCTGAAGCCTCGGTGGCTGTGTCCGTCGTGTCTCTAGGACGGTGCTTGGCCTAGGGCAGGTGCTCAGTACCGATTTACGGAAGGAGCGAGTGAACAGATGAAAAGCTGAAATTTCCGCAGTGTGCTCTGGGTCAGGCGTTGGGTCCCCCGAGGTGGGTCTGGTGAGTTTTGGCAGCTTGCTGTGCCTTTTATTAACCATCCACATTATGTCCAAATGCCTGACATGGGGAGGGAGGGATGCTTTCTGGTCAGTGCAGACTCAGTGAATACCTGGAGGTTTGTGATCCGCAGGCCCCCAGCCATAGCAGTGACAAAGAACTGCTGTGGCTCTGTCATTTTGAGAAGGCAGCTGGATTCTTTTGATGGGCGTTGTTATTTTAAAAAAATATTTCCCTCATATCCACAGAGTCTATTTCTAGTTCAGCAGGCACTAGGACATCATCTAGGATAAATACTCAAGGCTGTAGGACAAACTTGTCTACTTTTCATTTATTTTAAGATACCTTTTTGATGCTTTTGTTTACAGAAAGCTTTTTAAAATTCCAGTGGTAGCAACTGTGTGAGCCCTGGCTGGTGCTGGCACTTTCTCAGATCACACTGTTGAGGGAAGATCCCATGTGCCATTGGTAGTATTACATCACTTTATCAATGCCTGAGAATAAGATGATGGGACAGTTGTCCGTTACATGATCAATTATGCTGTCAGGCAATTATAGATGGCTGGCAGAGCGTTAGCTTTTCCTCTCCTGACATGCTAAAGCACCCTTTCTATTTCTGTTCAGATAGCCGGATCACCATAAAGTTAGCCACAGGTCTACCTGTCTCGGCGTGTTTATGTCGTGAACTTGCCAGTTTTCCTTCTCTCTTGTGTGATGTCTAAGAAGAGTTTCACTGGGCCCTGGTGGGCAAAAACAGAGTTGTCAGGTTTGTGTTTTGTTTTTGAATGCCTTCCACTGGCCTCTTTCTTTTTTCTTTCTTTCTTTCTTTTTTTTTTTTTTGATATATAATATTTGTACATATATGGGGCATAATCATACAGTTAGATAGAAAAAGTAAGTTCTGATGTTAGATAGCAGAGTAGAGTGGCTGCAGTTAACAACAGTGTGTATTATACATTTCAGCATAGCTAGAAGAGAGTTGAAACGTACCCAACACATAGAAATGGTAAACCCTGGGGTGATGGATACCCTGGATACCCTGGCTTGATTATTATACATTCAATGCACTGGCCTGTCTTTGAGGTCTACCTTCTTTCTTTCATTTAAACTGGAAGACTGTGGATAAGGCGTCAGGAGTATGCGGTGCAGGGAGGCAGTGGGCTATGATATGACCCAAGCTGAGTTATCCCCGTACATCCTGGGTGCACGGGAGCCACTGGCTTGCCTGGGCCACATCTGCCTACACTTTGTCTCTTGGGAGCCAGTGAGGCAAACAGAGTGAGAAAGCTGGTGGTGGCCATATTTGCAGCTAGGTGGGCTTCCTGGGCAGCCCTGGCATGGTGTGAGGGCTTGCCGGGGCTTGGCTTGGAGTGTCATCCGTCATCTGTCATTTGTCTCTGGGCAGGACTTGGGGAACTGTTCTTGGCTCTGTAGCCTTTAGGCTTTCCTTTTGCCCTCCTAGTGATTCTGGGCCCTCTCCAACATTGTTTAGGTAAATGCCATTTTCCACCTTGCTCTGCCAACTTGATTCTGTCGCTTGGAATCAAAACCCAGAGCAAGGCAGGATTGGAATAAGGAGTGGAGGCAGGCGGTAGGCCCTCCAGGAAATAGGGGCAGGGCGTCTGGGACTGGTAATTTGCCCAGTTTAAGGGCAGAGCTAGTGGAAGTACAGCTAGGGTTGAGTGGTGGGCTCCTCACCATCCATGGCAGGCAGTGGGGAATTGGATATTCAGGGGCTCCCACTGATCAACTTACAGAAAAAGAATGCGGAGCCCACATTCTGAAACCTTCAGCTCCCGGCATGTCCTGAACATGAAGGGCTTGCAGTGATTGCACTGAAACAAAAGGTGGGAGCAACAAGAAAGGAGCGGAGGGTTTCAGAGCCTGGCCCTTCTGGTTGCTGAGCACACCAGCAGTTGTGTTCGTGGCCTTGCCTTGTTCCCGAACACTGTCGTTGATTTAGGAAGCATGAGGTCTGACACTCTGGTGGATTCTGGTGGGGGTGGGGCTGGGGAGAGTATTGGAAAGCCTCAGGATCCCTCTCAACTGTGCTTGCCAACCGAGGCAGGCTGGGACCTCTGTCGGGTGCAGTGTTTCCACCGGGCCCCAGCACCTCACCTGCGAAGGCAGTTTCCCAGTGTTTCTCCCTCACTACCCCTTGTCATATCCAGACTGAAGTCAGACCCCAGCAGGGAAGGTGCAGCTGCCATTATCAAGTCCACAGGGAGAAAGCTTACATGCCACATGCCACTTGAACTGAGATTTTGCTAATTTACATGGATGCAAATTTGGCTAATATATATGCTGGTGGAACCTGAGGGTGTTAGACCAAGGAGGAACAAACACAATTTTAGATTACACAAAAATTGTCAATGTAGGTGCACCTCCCCCAGAAAGATCTATCTTTCTTTCTTTCTTTCTTTCTTTTTTTTTTTTTGAGACAGAGTCTCACTCTGTTGCCCAGGCTGGAGTGCAGTGGCGTGATCTCGGCTCACTGCAAGCTCCGCCTCCTGGGTTCACGCCATTCTCCTGCCTCAGCCTCCCGAGTAGCTGGGACCACAGGCGCCCACCACCATACCTGGCTAATTTTTATTTTTATTTTTATTTTTTGTATTTTTAGTAGAGATGGGGTTTCACCATGTTAGCCAGGATGGTCTCAATCTCCTGACCTCATGATCCGCCCGCCTCGGCCTCCCAGAGTGCCGGGATTACAGGCGTGAGCCACTGCGCCTGGCCCAGAAAGATCTTAAACCCCACACTGACCTATAATCCTTTGATTATCTTTTCATGTCCCCCTCTCTTCATGCCGTCACTTCCTTCTTTACCTAACTTATAATAATCTCTGAGTTCAGCCATTGTGATCAGTCATTGTTTTGCCTCTTCAGCTCTCTGGCTCTTCTGTCCCTTCCTTATACTCTGTTGGCAAAACTCCAGCCCTGCTGAATCCAACTCTCTGCTTCCCGCAGGCCTGTGTCTGCCCAGCTGAACGTGACTAGGACAAAACACAAGGTCGTGCTAAGTGACCTAACCGACCACATGCATAGTCACCCACCTCTTCTTTCCTCTCTTTCTCCCTTGTTGGAGCATGTGGCAGACCCCATCCCAGACACTGCTGTGGGATATAGCAGGGTTGGCAGAAATCCGCACGCTCCTGCAGCACGCATTCTAGTGGACATGAACGTGACACATAAATAAAACGTCTAGTGTTCAATCCAGGAGAAGGGGCGTGAAGGGTCAGTGGAAAGGGGTTGGGAAGGCCCCTTTGTAGAAAGAAGGGCCGGGGAAGCCCTCATTAATGAGGTGGTTTTTCAGTAGAGACCGGAAGAAGTGTGGGGAAGGGCAGAGCGAGTACAGAGGCCGAGGCAGGAACCGCCTTGGGATGTTCATGGGACAGCAAGGAGGCCAGTGGAGTGCACTGAGGAAGAGGGGGAGCAACGAGAAACAATGACAGGACAGGGATCCCCATCAGCAGGGCCTTCCTAAGTCCCTGGGAGGATGGTGGCTTTTACTCTGAATGAAACAGGAGCTACTGGAGGGTTTTAAGCAGAGGAGTGACCCCACCTAACTTAGATTCTAACTGGATCATCGTGGCAGCTCTGTAGAGTGCTTTGAAGGAGGGCCAGGGTAGCAAAGCGGACATACCAGTTAGGAGGCTAATGCCATGATCCAGGGAGAGACGGTGGTGCCCTGGGCCAGGCCAAGGGTTTGAGGAGAAATAGTTGGATTTGCATGAACTGTATCTAGGGTGTGTGGCTGGTCCTCAGCTTTACGGTTTAATCTCTACATTAGACTAAAAGAAAAATCAGGGGGAAACCCAAAGGGAGGTGGACCTCTCCTGAGGTCCCGCACTTGTTCTAGAATTTGTGGTGTGTGCTTTTGGTTGTATATATAAAGATAATGGCACGCTGTGTGGAGCAGCAGTTTGTGTCTGTGTCTGGCAGTGTGAGTTTGGGATGAAGGAAGAATGTTGGTACTGGCTGGTTAAAGGGGTGGGTGGGCTCTAGTGGGCGTTGGCTCCTCTAGGACCCTTTCTCTGCTTGGTAGTCCCCTCCCTTGGGACCAGTTGGTCAAGTTGCTTTCAATTGCAAGTACTGACATCATCACTGAAAGTGGCTTAAGCAGAAGGAAAATTTATTAATTTACATATTTATGTATACATAAAAAGGTCCAGAAGAAAGAAGGTGTATTAGCTTGCTAGAGCTGCCAGAATTGGGTGGCTTAAAACAACAGAATTTCTTCTCTCAGTTCTGGAGGCTGGAAGTCCAGCCTGAAGGCGTCAGCAAGTAGAGCTGTGCTCCCTCTGAGACTATAGGTAGATAGATCCTTGCCTCACCTTTCTCCTGGCTTCTGGTGGTGGCTGGCAGTCCTGGGCATTCCTTGGCTTGCAGTCTCAGCAGTCCAGTCTCTGCCTCCGTCTTCACGTGGGGCTCTCCTGTGTGTCTTCACCACGTCCTTCTGTGGTATGTGTGTCCAAATTTCCCCTTTTTATAAGGACACCAGTCATCTTGGGTTGGAGCCCACCCTGATGACCTCAACTTAATTTGGTGTAATCTGCAAATACCTTCTTTCCAAATAAACTCTGATTCTGAGATTCTGAGGTACTAGGGGTTAGAAGTTTGACTTTTTTTTTTTTTTCTTTTGAGACAGAGTCAGGCTCTGTTGCCCAGGCTGGAGTGCAGTGGCACGATCCCGGCTCTCTGCAACCTCCACCTCCTGGGTTCCAGTGATTCTCCTGCCTCAGCCTCCTGAGTAACTGGGATTACAGGCATGTGTCACCATGCCCGGCTCATTCTTTGATGTATCTTTTATGGGGGACAGAAATCAACCGTAACAGGTTTTCAGGTTGTGAATTTAGTGCCTCGGTGACATCAAGTACCCAGGTATTTTCCATCTTTCTGCTCTGCTGGTAACAGTATCGTAATTTATCCTGAATCCAGCTAGAAGGCTGCTGTAGTTTTAGGCATCGGAATCAGAGGCCACATGTACACAAAAGAAGAGGGTTACTGATCCCTGTGTCTCTTCTTAATGCAAAGAAATCTTTCCCAGAAGCGCCCCCACCAGACTTCCCTTCAGTGGTCAGACCTAAGTCATGTGATCATCCCTGAACCAATCACTGGCAAAGGGAATGAGCTAATACTGACCTTTTTCTTAGAGTGGCAGGTGGATTCACTTGACCTTGAGTCACATGGGAAAAAGATCCTCTAACAAAGCTGGGAATCTGGCCGAGGGAAGAGGGAACGTGGCTGTTGGGCAGGGTGCTCTGTCGCCTGGGTCTTCCTCCCTGCCCTGGGGACTGTTTTCCAACTAGTCCCTGTGTCTTGGAGTTCCATTCTTCTTCCTGGGATTGTAGCCAGTGTTTCAAGCAGTGGTTCTCACACCGTCAGATTTTGTAGTTAAAGTGAAAGTTCAAGAATATTTGGGGTTCTGGGCTGGGCACGGTGACTCACGCCTGTAATCCCAGCACTTTGGGAGGCTGAGGCGGGCAGATCATGAGGTCAGGAGATGGAGACCATCCTGGCTAACAACGGTGAAACCCCGTCTCCACTAAAAATAAAAAAAACATTAGCCGGGTATGGTGGCGGCACCTGTAGTCCCAGCTACTCAGGAGGCTGAGGCAGGAGAATGGCTTGAACCCGGGAGGCGGAGCTTGCAGTGAGCTGAGATTGCGCCACTGCATGGGCGACAGAGAGAGACTCCGTCTCAAAAAAAAGAATATTTGGGGTTCTGGTGAGCCGAGATCGCACCACTGCACTCCAGCCTGGCCGATAGAGTAAGACTCTGTCTCAAAAAAAAAAAAAAAAAAAAAAAAAGATAATAATATTTGGGGTTCTGACATAAAGTTGCTAACTTTTTGGGTTGTTTGTTTTTTGACACAGGGTGTTGCTTCATCACTCAGGCTGGACTGCAGTGGCACAATCACGGCTCACTGCATCCTGCACTCCCAGTGCTCTTCCTGCTTCAGCTTCCCGACTAGCTGGGACTATAGGCACTTATTACCATACCTGGCTAATTAAATTTTTTTTTTTTTTTTTGTAGAGGCAGGGTCTTGCCAGGCTATTCTTGAACTCCTGGGCTCAAGGCTCAAGCAGTCCCCCTGCCTTAGCCTCCCAAAGTTGTGAGATTACAGGCATGAACCACCATGCTTGTCCTTACTGTTTTGTTTTTATTCACACTGAAACTGTTGTCTTTTATCACACCATTTTATTATATAAAGAAGAATATTTTATTAGGAGAATGTTATAAGGGACACTCTCAGGTTCAACTTTAGCTTTTTACTTTATTATTATTATTATATTTTTAAAGACGATGTTTTACTCTGTTGCCCAGACTGGAGTGCAAGGGGCACAGTCATAGCCCACTGCAGCCTTGAACTCCTGGGCTCAAGCAGTTATCCCGCCTCAGCCTCCTGAGTAACCGGGACTACAGGCTTGCCCCACCATGCCTGGCTAGTTTTTAAGTTTTCTTTTTTTAATAGAGACGAGGTCTCCCTGTGTTGCCCAGGCTGTCTCAAACTCCTGACCTCAAGTGATCTTCCTGTGTCAGCCTCCCAAAGTGCTGGGATTACAGGCGTGAGCCACCATGCCTGGCCCCAGCTTTATTTTTAAGGATTGTTCTTCACATGTAATAAATTATCTCTTGACTTTTGAAAAGTATACAGTATCAGTCATTCACTTATCAGTCCCTCAGTCTGCAGATACTTATTGGTGCCTTTTTTTGTGCTGGGAACTATTCTTATTTTTGTCTTGGCCAGTGAAAACTTTGTGCCTGGCCACAGTGTGGTAATGAGGTCCCAGGAATTGGCACCGTTGAGGCAGAATGCAGGGTCCATTCCATGATGCCTCGCCCTGGGCTTGCCACGTTTTTATAGGGTGCCTCTGTGGACCGAGAGTGCCATGGGCTTAGCTCATCTCCCACTTAACAATAAATAAGCCCTCATGCCCTCAAAAGAATTTTTGGAATTTACTCTTATCTTGGCATTTCATTGCTGAAAGAGATTAAGTGTTTTACAAACTTGGAGACTAATCTGGGTCATTTATAGACATTTAAAGAAGTATACTTGTTTGCCCTGTTGCTAAAGCAACCCTTTTTTCATGGTGAAATAAAACCTGTTAAATATTCTTCAGAACCAGGAGGGGTATAAATAAAGTAGCTAAGTACAAAACAGTATAGTATCCTGGAAGCCCAGTTTTCCATTTTGGGTGCTGGAATTCATGAGCCGCATTTATAAAGTCTAACTCCAGTATCTCCACGGAACCCTTTTTAGTGTGTATTTCTCCATCCTCTCAAAGACTCCAGTGAGAAAACAGATTCCCAGTAGTTAGGGTTGTAAAAGCTGGAGCCAGAGTTTAGTTTGGTTGGCTCCAGCATTCCTGTGAGCTCCTGATTAGGAAGGAGAGCAAGGCTACGTACCCTTCTTTTTTTTTTTTGCCAAGGGGCACTTGCACATGTGACCCACTAGTGTGGTGTTAGGTTGGACATAGGACACTCTTTCTGTGGGTCACAGATCGTTCCTGTAGGCGGCAGCGCATGTTACCACCTCATGTGTCTCCATATGTTCCTGAGCCGTGGGCAGTCCTGGGGTCCTGGCATTTCGCAGTGGAAGAGATGTAAAGCAGACCTCAAACTCTGTCCTGTTCCTCATTGTTTGGGCCCACTGGGTCTGCTGTTGGCTCATTGCAGGCATGAGTGGTGTTTCCCTGCTTCCTTTCCAAGAGAGTGTTGAATCTTGGTCTGCCAGAATGGGAGGTTCCCTTTCTACAGGGGAGAAATGCCTGACTTCTGTTGTTTACTGGTGTCAGACTGGCTCATTTAAGAAGGGGAAATTCCATGGTGAGGACGGCCACAGATGTCTGTGGACAGAACACTTTCCAGGGTCAGGGCCTCTAGACTGGACCTTATGGGCAGGGAGCTCAATGGTGATCATTATGGACCCTTTGCCAAATTTTCTGGGTTGCATAAACCACTTAAGACTCCTGTACTCTGTGAAGAAATGCAGTTTCTCACCAGATGGACAGGTGGAGGCTTAGAAATATTTAACTTTGGGGAAAGATAGAGAAGTATTTCTTATCCCCGAGTCTAGTCCAGCTGCTGTGTCCTGGTCACTTTTCAAGCTATTGTATTCCATGCCCCTTTATCCCACCATTGCAAGTGCAGCATCTGCTTTGCAGA
The DNA here is from genome assembly GCF_003255815.1 of Theropithecus gelada. NCBI lineage: Eukaryota > Metazoa > Chordata > Mammalia > Primates > Cercopithecidae > Theropithecus > Theropithecus gelada. The sequence goes on from NC_037674.1 coordinate 7,113,563, forward strand.
GAGCCTCTTTCTGGTCATAAGTCTGCTCCAACCAAAATGCGTAATTTTTGTGAAACAAGACAAATATAGACAGGGCGACTGGACATTTTCTGGAGAGTTGAAGCTGTGTGTGCTGTGGCTTTTGGAGTGGATAGACATGGCGCACTGCAAGAGAATGGAGGCCTCGTCAGACCCGCTGGGCGGGTGCTTCCTGGGTGGGCAGCCTTGAGGGGAGTTGCCAGGCCTCAGTTTCCACGACTGTAGAGTGCTGCTAAGAAGCCTATCCTGTGGGAAATCCAGAGAGAGAAAATTGAATAAAGTAGCTCGTGTACAATCCCTGGCTTGGAACACACACTCAGCACATGGTCATCTCCCGTTCCTCCCGGAGAGGCTCCAGCACACGAAGGGTCTGCTGTCTTTGGGCAGTAAATACAGAACCGAGTTTCAGTTGGATAGTTGAGTCTTGGCTGTAATCTTTGTCTTGCTGTTTAATGCTTTCTATTTATTTTCTGTGAAATGCCATTGAAATTTATATGTTTTATAAATATTTCAACCTGAGAATTGCCTTTAATTCTTGGGGAGATCTCAGATTTTGTAGATTTAAAAATCTAGCAGGAATCAGTTCTATTGGCAGTCTCTCCTTTTTGTGTTAAAGTCAGATAAATCCACATTTGCTAGTATAGCATATACAGAAAGTTTTAAAAATTGAAACTTAGACTTAAGCATTGGTTCCGCTAATTTAATTTGGACAACCCACTTATCAAAGTGAGATTTTCGTTTTTGGTTAGAAGATGGTGCTGTTTGGCACATCGGTGACCAGGAGTCAGTCTACAGTTGCAGCTTCTCTCGCTAGGTGCTAGAACAGCTGGTGTTGTAATTACTCAAACAAGTGTGTGGGATGCACCAGCTTTGTGTCTGCCAGTAGGAAGGTATGATCATGTTTTATGCTTATGATTTTGAATAAATGCCTAAATCAAGTGGATTTTTAAATAGTGTATCTCGGCCATGAATGCTACAAATCAGAAAACACTGTCTCTTTGTATAACTACATTTTAATCAGATTTTAATGCAGAATATGTGTAAAATATATTTTAAAGTTTTAGTAAACACAGATCACTTCTTGAGCTGTTTGTTTACCAGTGATGTTTTCTGAATAAAATATTTTCTCTAGGTCACAGTTTAGTGAAATAAATTCAAAATTGCTCTGTGTAATATAGGGTAAAAATTAGAAACAGAGGTATACAAAATTTCAGTTCGATAGGAGGAAGTTCAAGAGATCTCTTTTACAACATGGTGGCTGTAGTTAATAGCATTGTCTTCTTGAAAATTGCTGAGTAGATTTTAAGTATTCTTACTACAAAAAATAAGGATGCAAAGTAATGCATATGCTTATTAGCTCAGTTTAACCTTCCAAGCAAGGTGCGGTGGCTCACGCCTATAATCCTAGCCCTTTGGGAAGTAGGGGCAGGTGGATCACCTGAGGTCAGGGGTTCGAGACGAGCCTGGCCAGCATACTGAAACCCCATCTCTACTAACAATACAAAAATTAGCCACGCATGGTGGTGGGCACCTTTAGTCCCAGCTTCTCCTGAGGCTGAGGCAGGAGAATTGCTTGAACCTGGAAGGCGGAGGTTGCCGCGAGCCGAGATTGTGCCACTGCACTCCAGTCTGGGCAACAGAGTGAGACTCTGCCTCAGAAAAAATTTTGCCTTCCATAATGTTTACATATTTCAAACAACATGTTGAAGTATGTGCAGTTGTACAAATTGTACAATAAATATGTACAATTTTTATTTGTCAATTAAAAATGAATTAAAAAATTTAAAAATGGGCTTCCCATAGCTTTTTGCCTTCCGTCCCCCGGTTGGCTCTCGCCAGGGCTGCCCTTCGTGTTCTTCCCAGTTTCAGACGTCAGACAGGAGTCAGCCTGTCTTCTAGGCTCTTGTCAGAGTGGGACCTGGCCCTCCCCATGCCAGCCCACTTTCAGTTACCAGAAGCTTCTAATGTGAAATCCTGAAAGACGTTTAATGATGATGGCTAGTTTGAAAGTCTGGCGTGTGTGCAAAGAGCCCTGGTAAAAGGAATAGTAGGCATTCAGATTGTGTTTCTTGAATGAATCATTGATGGGTAAAATTGCTGTCTACCCGTCCACTACCTCCCTGTCTTCTCAGGAAGAGACTGTCACGCATAAAGGATTTGCAAAGACAGGCGAAATCAAGAGCCCTTGTAGGTAAGAAGAAAGCGGGGGGGAAGGTAGAACACAGCCTACCTGGGGCTGAGAACAGAGCACAGGGGAGCCCACGACTCCACGTGTGGCCATGGCCACTGAGGGGAAGAATGCAGGCAGGTGCCTCCCTCTTCTCTCCGTCATTGGTCCCAGACTTGGGTGCAGCACTGTTTTGGGATGGGTCTGCATTTTGACTGGATCGAGATCAAGGACAGGGCTCAAAGGAAAGGCTGCAGGAGCTGTCTGGCAGAGCCTGCTCTGGGCCTGTGGTTGGAACTCTGTCAGATCCACAGCCCTTTGTCACGATGTTTTTGCTGTATCCCCAAATGGAAGTCATAGAAAGTGCACGGTATTCTCACTTACGATTTCAAAAAGCATGACAAAGCCCTAAATGTAATTTTCAGTAATTTAATTTTCACCGAAAATCATGTGTGTTTCCGTGCTTAGACATGTCGACCCCTGGGAGACACAGGGAGCGACTGGGTGCTTGCACCTCCACCCTGTCACCACAGACATGATGGCAGCCGCACAGCGGGACAGGGTGTTGCACTGGAGTGTCCTTGTCAATGGTGACATGATTTTCCAAAGTGGTGAGCCGCTCTTGGTAGAGTTGCAGACATGTTGAAGTTCCCTTGATCGATCTGGTAGTTGCAGTGCCGAGCACCTTAGTGTATGTAAAAACAATGAGAAAACCCCTGGGAGTTAAAAGTGGAAGCAGGTTTTAGATTGTGAATATTATAAGTTGGTGTTTCACTACATTAGCATGTAAAGGTTAACACTCCTTGCATTGATGGATGACTACCGTCCCTGGCCACCTTTCCCCAAAGGTCAGGAACTGCACAGCCATTATGACAACCCTGCACCCCCACAGATTCCCAGAGAACCATTGCTCTGGGCGAGGCTCAGGGAGCACCTGAGTTGTTCAGTCCAGTTCCCTGGGGTGAGAGGGCAGCTGCAGGTGGAATCTAAAGCCTTGTTCCGAAGAGCATTGCATTGTCTGGAGCATCCCCTCCCCGCCAGGTGCTTTCTGCACATCCGAGCATGGGAGATGTGAGCAGGAAAGACCACCCCAACCAAGACTTACAAGCACGAGGGGACTCGGGCTTCGTCCATCAGAATGGAGCTTTAGGTGGGGCCCGAGGTCTGCAGAGGCAGTGTGGTAAAGAACCCGTGCAAAAGGCTAGACAAGAAGATGTAGCTTCATTTTAGCTCTTATCGTCTTCAGTCACACGACTAAAGAAACGCCGCTTAGCTTCTCTGAGCTTCAGTTTTCCTGAGATTCAGAATGGCCATAAACCTGTGATGTTTTAGAGTTTTTACTAGATCTAAAATGAGGTAGTTTGTAAGTGCTGTGTAAACCCTAAGGTAGAAATTTTATTAGCTCATTTGAACTTGGTCAAATCAGTTAGCCACTCTAGATGTCATTCTCTGTGAGACAAGGTTTTGGTGTGTGTTCATTGTACCCTTTTATTTTCTGTATTTGGGTGCTCTGGTATCTGGGGCTTTGCTGAGGCTGGAGGGACTGCCCCTCCCAGGCTAGCTCACTCCTGCAGGTGGTAATGACTTGCCTGTGAGTGAGCCTTTCAGAATGCAAACCAGCCAGCCGAGAGCCCAGTTCCCAGAACTTCTTCCGGCTCTCACCTTCTGGGCCACGGTCCACTGGCCCTAAACACCTCAGAGCCAGGTACCAGACAACTCAGGACAGCCCCTCCAGCCCAGAGGCTGCTGGATTCTTCAAACTAGCCAATCCTAACCGTGCTTAACCTGCCTCACCAATGGCACCGATCATCCTCAACTTCTTTTGACTTCATAGAGAAGATACTCAGAAACTGTGTGAGCTGTAGCCTTCCTGTGCCTTTACTGGGATCAGCTACCACACACCCCTCCACGCCCTCATACACCCCTCCACGCCCTCATACACCCCTCCACGCCCTCATACACCCCTCCACGCCCTCCCACACTCCTCCGCCCCCCCATACCCCTCCACACCCCCATACACCCCACCATGCCCCCATACCCCTCCATGCCCAACCACACCCTTCCACGCCCCCCCACCCCTCCATGTCCCCACACACCCCTTCATACACCCCTCCACGCCCTCCCACACCCCTCCGCCCCCCATACCCCTCCATACCCCCCACACACCCCTCCACGCCCCCACACCACTCCATGCCCAACCACACCCCTCCATGCCCCCACATACCCCACCTTTATGTGGACCCTCTGCCACTTACAGCTCTTGGGAGCTTATGTGCCCACAGCTGCTTGACCGGACATGCAAGAGGCTTTTATTTTCCAGGTTGGAGAATCCCAGGGACGACTCAAATAGGCTGGTGTCATGTCATAGTCCTATCTCTGGACTGGCCACAGTGGCTGGGGAGGGACTAGAAAGAGTATATTTGGAAATTTCAAGTACAATCACATGGGACAAAGGTGAATTTACAAGAAGAATAGAGTTTTAGGCAGATAGAACAATACATATCACTTGAGTAACATAGTTTTACCCAGTTATTTTTAACGGTTGTATATACAACATTTTATGAACATAATCTATGTAACTGTTCTGCGATTGATGGAGTTTAGATAGTTCCATTTGAAACATAAAAATGTGATTTTCAAGTGCAGAAATCTGAAATTAAGTGAATTACCTGTGAGTGGGCCTTTAAGTGAATTACACAAGAACATTGGCATATGGATTTCATGGTGGAGCTAATCCTCCTACTCTCTAGAATTACAGTTCTTTGTAATGAGACCTTTGGACTTGATTTGCTATCAGAAGATGTGTTTGGTGAGGAAGTATCATTTGACTCATTTCAGGGGCTCTGTTTTTACATCTTTATTTTTGGGTTCCTTTACCGTTGGAAACTGGCTTGTTATCTTTCAAGTGGGCACAAGGCCAGTGTACCAGATGGTCTGTACTGTAGGCTTGCTAGGCAGGAATGTGTCACTCTCACTTGGGTACTAGCGGCTGGATTTCTACTGGGAGTGGGGAGCCAAGAGGAGGAGCATCACTTCATTAGTTGAGAGGGACATGTAGCTTCTCTTCCAACTCATCCTATTTTTTTTTTTTTTTTGGTCAACCCTTAACATTGAGACAGTATCTTCTTCTTCTTTTTTTTTTTTTTTGAGACAGAGTTTCACTTTTGTTGCCTAGGCTGGAGTGCAGTGGCATGATCTTGGCTCACCACAACCTCTGCCTCCCCAGTTCAAGCAATTCTCCTGCCTCAGCCTCCCGAGTAGCTGGGATTATGGGCATGTGCCATTGTGCCCGGCTAATTTTTTTGTATTTTTAGTAGAGACGGGGTTTCACCATGGTGGTGGTCAGGCTGGTTCGAACTCCCAACCTCAGGTGATCCCCCACCTTGCCTCCCAAAGTACTGGGATTATAGGCATGAGCCACTGCGCCTGGCCAAGACTGTATCTTCTTATTTTGAAGGACTTGGAGGTTTTACAAATCTCGATGGGATTTTTATGGAATGCAGTCTCTGATGCTGTCAAATGATACTACTGACCACCCAGTATCGAGGAGCTGACCCTGTCATGTGACCCCTCGAATTTTGATATAATGCCATCACAACCTGTCATTTGTTTTGCTTATTGTTCACGTCCATTCACCAGGAGGTCTGCTCCCCAAGGGTGAGAATCATGGAGTGTGTCATCTTCACCTAGCACAGCACCTGGAATGTAGGGGAGCTCAGTGAGTATTTGTCAAATGGATGAATGCGCGGTGTCTGCAGGGCGGATGTGTGCAGAGAGGCCTCAGTTAGGATGCACTGGTGTGTTGTTGGAGTGAAGCAAGGTCTCATCAGCCCTAGTTTGTCATAATCTTAGCAGCAAACCCAGGAAGGTTGTGAGAATGGAGGCCCCTGTGAGTCAGAGGGGTCTGCTGAAGCGTCCTCACTGAGGGGGGCTTAGTTTGAATTCATGGACCCTGGGGTGAATTTCTTGGGGTGGAACCTTGAGATTACATACAGATCCTTGTGTGTGGTGTGTGTGTTTGTTTTTCTGGAAAGGAAAGTCCAGCTTCCATCAGCTTTTCCACGGCTCATGAAGAATTGTGGCTCATGAAGATTAGAGGGTCTGCAATGGATGCCTTCTGTTTTCACGTGTCTGATTTTGTGCCCTGGAGAGGAAGTGAGGCAGGCGATCTTGGGAATTACTTGGGAGTAAAGTAGTAAATTCTGTGTTTCATTTCACACGAGACTAAATTTCAGTGGGGAAGATGAGAAGGATTTTGTTAAATACCTGAGCCTACAACAGGGACACTTTGATTTCAGGGAAATCAAAGTTGGAAGACTCACATTTCCCCATTTCAAAACTTTTACAAAGTTTAGAAAAACAGATTTGTTTTTCTAAAGACTCATCAGCTGATGGTGGGGTGGGTGGGGCGCATCATGTGAAGCAGTGTTTCTCAAAGGTATTTTCCCATGGAACCCCCCCTTTTAATGGGACATCTACTTAGATCTCACAGACCGATTAGAAAATGTCCTGAAACCCAGCAAAGGTTGGGCTGGTGAGACAAAGTGAGCAGGTGCATACAAGTGCATTGGATGCAGTCAGGCAACAAATTGAAGAGTGTGGAGAAGCGGGGGCTTGGCCTGGCCATGAGAAATTTCCTGAGTGTTTAGAAGCTCAGGAGAGCAGGCTCAGCTGCCACAGAAAACCAAGAAAGTGTGGCCAGATCTGGGGGAAAAGCAGGAGGATGTGGTGTCAAGGATGTTGAAAGCAGAAAATATCGGCAGAAGGGAAGTGTGGCCAAATGGGTTGGTGACATCTGAGAAGCTGAGTGAATGGACACACACGTGTCCCTGGATTCCACAGCATGGAGATCATTAGAGACATTTCAGGACAGGTTTTGTGGAAGATCAGTGAGGAGGCCACATGGGAGTGATGGAAGGGAGAGTGGGAGTGTGGAGGCAGACATGCCTCTCTGGGGGTGTTAGGTTGGCACGACTGGAAAGATGGGAAGGTGTGGGGGGTAAACATGATCCTTTCCAGGCTGGGCACAGTGGCTCAGAGCTGTAATCCCAGCATTTTGGGAGACTGAGATGGGAGGATTGCTATGGCCCGGGAGTTTGAGACCAGCCTGGGCAATATCGTAAGATCCCATCTTTAAAAAAAATTTTTTTTTTTTTAAAGTAGCCAGGTGTGGTGTCGTGTGCCTATAGTCTCAGTTACTCAGGAAGCTGAGATGGGAGGATTGCTTGAACCCAGGCGTTTGAGACTGCAGTGAGCTATGATCGCACTATTGCACTCTAGCCTGGGTGATGGAGTGAAACTCTGTCTCTGAGAAAAAGAAAATACTCGGTACAGGGGGAGATGAAGAACTAGCAGTCTGCGGGCTGGGGCTTGCTTCCAAGGTGGGAATTTATCAGTGGGGGTTGGAGGAAAGAGGGAATGATTTGGAGAGTCAGAGGCTGTCCAGCAGGGACACCATCTTTGAGAAGCGTGAGGGAAGCACTTGGTTTTTGGAAGATGGACCCTTTCCCTGTAACAAAAGAGAGTTGTGATGCTATTTTTAAATTTTTAACCAGATGATTGAATTGTTTGGAAGTGGCTTTCAGTTCACCGTACAGAAAAGCTTTTTGCCAAGTATAGCATTATATCACGTACATGGAATTTTAATTTTACTTTTTGCATCCAAGCTGGCACAATCAATTCTTGTACTTCTTGTACTTTCTCCTGCCATAGCATATTAAATCTACCCATTGGAAACATTTGCATTTAATAAATACAGAATTGATTAACTCATTCTTGAAACAAGTCAGTTAAACTTGTGGTTTTTGGGGTTGAAGACATTACTTTCATAGTTACTAAAGCATGTGCATGTCGGGAAAGGAGGGCCTTATTTCTGTGTCTTTACTTTCTGTTTGTGGTTAGGTTTTTATTTTTGTTTTCTGGATATACGGTTCTGAGAATCGTATTACACGTATTGATTCCTGTTACCACCACCAAAATCAGGCTAGAGACCAGTTTCATCACCTTATAAAATGGCTTCACCTTGTGATAGTCCTCTCAAACCCCTGCCAGCCACCAACTACTGACTTGTTCTCCATACTATAGTTCTGTCTTTTGAATATCATGTGAATGGAATTATACAGCATATAACCTTTTGAGACTGGCCTTTTTCACCCAGCAGAAAGCCTCTGAGATTCGTCCATGTTGTTTCATGTGCCTAGTTTAGCCCCTTTAATCGCCTAGTAGTACCCCAGTGGGTGACTGCACCACAGTTTGTTACTCATTTACCTCTTGAAAGAATTTTGGTAGTGGTCTGGTTTCTTAACACTTAGCAAAATGTTTTTGAGGTTCGTCCATGTTGTAAGCATCTAATAATACTTTATTTCATTTTATGGCTGAATAGTATTCCAATGAACAATTGTGTATTCCATTGTTTATCCAGGCATTGCATGATGGACATTGGTTGATATGAGTGATGCTGCTGTGAACATTCCAGTACAAGTTTTGGAGTGAACATAGGTTTTCAGTTCTTGGGGATGTACCTAGGAATATGTACATAGTCATATGTAACTCTCGGTTTAACCATTTCAGGAACTGCCAAATTGTTTTCTAAAGTGTCTTCATCATTTTACATTCTTACTGAGAGACAGGACTAGTAGGATTTCTTAGGCCGACTAAGAATTCCTAAGCCTAGCTGGGAAAGGTGACCGCACCTACCTTTAAACACGGGGCTTGTAACTCAACCCACCCCCAACCAATCAGGTAGTAAAGAGGGCTCAGTAAAGTACAAATTAGGCTAAAGCAGGAGGTAAAGAAACAGTCAAATCATATATCGCCTGAGAGCACAGGGGGAGGGACAATGATCGGGATATAAACCCAGGCATTCGAGCTGAGAGTGGGCAACCCCCTTTGGGTCCCCTCCCTTGTATGAGAGCTCTGTTTTCACTCTATTAAATCTTGCAACTGCACACTCTTCTGGTCCGTGTTTGTTACGGCTTGAGCTGAGCTTTCACTCATCGTCCACCACTGCTGTTTGCTGCTGTCACAGACCCGCCACTGACTTTCACCCCTCTGGATCCTGCAGGGTGTCCGCTGCGCTCCTGATCCAGCGAGGCGCCCATTGCTGCTCCTGATCGGGCTAAAGGCTCACCATTGTTCCTGCACGGCTAAGTGCCCAGGTTCGTCCTAATGGAGCTGAACACTATTCGCTGGGTTCCACGGTTCTCTTCCATGACCCATGGCTTCTGATAGAGCTATAACATTCACCGCATGGCCCAGGGTTCCATACCTTGGAATCCATGAGGCCAAGAACCCCAGGTCAGAGAACAAAAGACTTGCTGCCATCTTGGGAGCTCTAAGAACAAAGACCCGCCTGTAACATCACCAACAATGTATGAGGGTCTCTACTTCACATCCTCACCAACACATGTTTTTTCTAGTATTTTTTATTACAGCCATCCTTGTGGTTGTGATTTGCTTTCTTGCTATGGTTTTGATATGCTTTTCCCTCATGAGTAGAGATGCTGAGCATCTTTTCATGTGTTTATTGGTCCTTCAGATCTCTTTGGAGAAATGTCTGTTCAAATCCTTGGCTCATTTTCCAATTGAGTTGTCTTTTTTATTATTGAGTTTTAACGGTTATTTATATATTTTGGATACTAGACCTGTACAGACATATGGTTTACAATTTTTTTCTCCCAGTCTATAGATTGTCTTTCACTTTCTTGATGGTGTCCATTGAAGCACAAAATTTCTAATTTTGATGATATCCAATCTATTTTTTTGTTTGCTTGTTCTTCTGGTATCATAGGTAAGAAAACATTGCCTAATCCAACATCATGAAAATGTACATCTATATATTTTTCTAAGCATTTCATAGTTTTAGCTCTTATATTTAGGTCTTTGATCAATTTTGATTTAAATTTTGTGTATGGTGTGAGACAGGGATTAAATTTTTTCTTCCACATGTGGTTGTCTAGTTGTCCCAGCACCATTTGTTGAAAACACTGTTCCTTTTGCGTTATACTGACTTGACTCTCTTGTTGAAAATCAATTTAAATGTATGGGCTTATTACAGTAGCTTTGTAGTAAGTTTTGAAATTGGGAAATGTGAGTCTTCCAACTTTGATTTCCCAAGATTGTTTTGGCTATTCTGGATCCAAGCATTTCCGTATGAATTACAGGATCAACTTGTCCATTTTTGCAAAAAAAAAAAAAAAAAAAAAAACTAGCTGGGATTTTTATAGGGGTTGTGTTGAATTTGTAGAACATTTTGGAGGATATTGCCATCCAAACAATATTGTCTTCCAGCTCAGAAGCGTGGGAGGTCTTTTCATTTCTTTAAGCTTTCTTCAGTTTATTTCAATGATCTTTTCTAGTTTTTAGTGTACAAGTTATATCTCTTTTGTTAAGTTTATTCCTAAGTATTGTATTTTTGATGCTGTTATAAATGGAATTGTTTTCTTCACTTTAGTTTTTGATTGTTTATTGCACATGTACAGGAATCTCAGATTTCTGTGTATTGATTTTTGTACCCTGAAATCTTGCTGAACTCATGTATTACCTCTAACAGTATTTTTGTGGATTCCTTAAGATTTTCTAAGGAAGTCATCTGCAAATATTACTTTACTACTCGGCCAGGCAGTTGACAGCCTCGTGCAAAAGCTCAAGGTCAGTCAGAGGTGAGAGCTTAGGGCCTTCCCAGGCCTTTCCTGAGCATGAACACAGTGCTTGGCATGTGCACAGCCCTTTGCGTGCATGTGGCCTTTTAATTTTCAGCACTTTATTGGAGCTTTTCAAAGGACCTACGGACATCTCATTCCATGGCTTTTTCCTTTAAGCTTTTTGGGTAGCTCCTTTTTGCCCCTTTGTTAACCACTGCCTCTGGCAGCTGTTGTGGTTAATGATCACCTTCCATTGTTTTCAGCAAATGCCCCGAGGCTAAAGACATGTCACACTGAGCAAGGTCTGAGTCAGGTCAAATAAAGACAGGCTTCTGGGTGGTTTCTTGTAGAGAAACATCAGACGGGTCATATCATGTCAGTTCTCTAGGAATGAGACTTTGAAGGAGCTCCAGCCATGTTTTGCCAGGGTTCTGACGTGCACTGTGATTGTGGGATGTTGGTTGGCAAGGCTCCTGCTGAGAGGGGGAGGTGGGCAGGGAACGGCACCAAGCTGATGTGCCACAAAGCTCACCTCTTCTTACCAAGATTCAGACATTTTTCTTGAGGAAGCACTTATCAGATTGCTGCAATCTGTTTTTAATTTCTAGGGTTCTGAAAAAGTGGATTTCTGCCAGTTTTCTCATTGATTTTATGGAAGAGAGAATTTTCATTGGTCTTTAACTCTGGCATTTTTGTTGACATCATTTTTATTAAAGTTTGAGGATTCTTTTTATGTTCTAGGTACAAGACCTGTGTCAGCTATATGCTTTTAAATATCTTCTCCTGGAATGTGGCTTATATTTTCATTCCCTTTACAGTGTCTTTTGAAGATGCCACATTTAAAATTTTGTTGTCATATGTAATAAATCTTTGCCTAATCCAGAGTTATAAAGATTTGTTTCCATTCTTTCCTCTACAGATTTTGTAGTTTTATGTTTTCCATTTACGTCTGTGATTCATTTGAAACTAACTCCTTTATGTGGTATGAGATATGGATTGAGGTTTATTTCATCTTTTCCCCAGATGGATATTCAGTTTTTCCAGCACTGTTTGTTGAAAAGACTGTCCTTTCCTTACAGAATTGCTTTTGCACCTCTGTCAGAAGATTTTTTTTCTGTGTACGTGTGGATCTATTTCTGCAATAGAGATTATGCTGTATTGGTCTACTTGTCTGTCTTGATGTCAACACCACACTGTCTTAATCTGTTTAAAAAATGTGTGTGTGTGTATGTGTGTTTTTGTGTGTGTGTGTGTTTGAGTGTATGTATATATTCTGATGGGGAACAATGTCTCTGGATCAGAGGGAATATTTTATATTCACAGTGTAACTAGTGTCAGTTCCCCATGGGACAGTGTGGTCAGTGCCACTTACTCCCCTGTGCATGAAGTGGAGAAGCCCCTGAATTGCTCTAGGGTGTCTAATACCTTGCCCTTTTTCTGCCCCAGAGACAAAGAGGGAGAGACTCTTACTCTGCAATCTAAACACATCCTCTCTGGGGAGAGGAGGGGGAAGTTCCCTAGTTTTGTTTTACTGAAAGGTAGTAAATGATTACAAGAGAGATATGTCTCTGAATCTCTCCTGGGCAGTATACTACTTCTAGCTTTCAAGGCATTCAAATTCTCTATCCCTATTTTTACAGTGCTGCTTGTTTAGAAAAATCAGATATGCAGAAGTTCATGGAGAATTGTCTGTTAACATCCTTTGACTTAATTCTTGAAACCTCTTGAAAGGTGATGTTAATTCTCTAACTTTGTTGTTCTTCAAAGTTGTTGTGGCTATGCTGTGTCCTTTGAATTTCCGCGCAAATTTTAGAATTAGTTTGTCAGTTTAAGGACAAAGCCTGCTGGGATGTTGATTGGAATTGCACTAAATCTGTAGATCAGGATTTTTCCATCTCGGCACTGGGAGTGTGGACATTTTGGGCTGGATAATTCTTTGCTGCGGGGCTGTCTTCTGCATTGTAGGATGGGTAGCAGCATCCTGTCTTTTACTCATTAGATGCCGGTAGCACCTTCTGCCACCAAGGAGGGACAGCCAACAATGCCTCTAGACATTACCAAATACCTCCTGGCAGGAGAAAATCACCCCTGGTTGAAAAACACTTCTATAGATCAACTTGGGGAGAGTTGATGTTGTAATAATATTGAGTCTTCTGCCCTATGACTACATTTTATCTCCCCAATTTTTGGTCTTTCATCTTTCTCTACAGTAGAGTGTAGTTTACAGTGTACAGGAGTTACTTACCTTTTGTCAGGTTTCTATTTACATATTTTGATGCTATTGTAAATGGTATCGTTTTTAAATTTAACTTGCTGATTACTTATTCTAGTGTATAGAAATACAGTTGCATCTTGTATATTGCTCTTGTATTCTGCAGTCCTGCTAACCTAAACTCACTTACTAGTTCTTGTAGGTTTTCACAAAATACTTCAATTTTGTTTTTTATTCCAATGCAGTTTTTTAGCTTTACGTTGTATGTGGATTATTCTTTTATTCTTCTAATTTTTTTTTCATAGGAAGCATGGGTGGTGTTTTGTAGAATTGATGGGTACAATTTAATATAGGGTCAGGTGACCAGACTCAGGATGGCATTGTTTTTTGGTGAAAAGTATTGATAGTGAGTAATCCCGATAATTTCGGAAGTGTGAAGGTAGAAAGTGAATTCATAGGTCACATATCACAGATTGAATGCGTCTCTGACAGTCTAATTGCTATTTGATCACCTAAATCAATGATTGTTTGCATTGGTCAGTTTTAGTTGAGACTTTTAAAAATGTATATCTGCCTGCTATTTTTATGGAGAATATTATTTTCTTCAATAACATTTCAAATGAAGCTAGAAGTATTCTTCAATTTGTAGGTTGCAGACTTTGCCATTTAAAAAAACATTACTTTTTATCCATGTCACATAATGCACATTTGGCCCTTTGAACAATGCAGGGGTTAGGGGACCTGTCATGCGCGTCTGTGTGAAGGCAGTCCACCAACCAGGCTTTGTGTGAGCAACAAGGCTGTTTATTTTACTGGGGTGCAAGTCGGCTGAGTCCGAAAAGAGTCAGCGAAGGAAGATAGGGGTGGGACAGTTTTATAAGATTTGGGTAGGTAGTAAAAAATTACAGTTAAAGGTGGTTATCTCTTGCGGGCAGGGGCAGGGGTCACAAGGTGCCAGGTGGGGAGATCATGGGAGATCATGAGACTCATTGTCCAGGGGAGGAATGTCGCAAGGTCAGTAGATTAGTTGCGTGGGACAGGAACAAATCACAATGGTGGAATGTCATCAGTGAAGGCAGGAACTGGCTATTTTCACTTCTTTTGTGGTTCTTCAGTTGCTTCAGGCCATCTGGATGTATACCTGCAGGTTACTGGGCATATGATGGCTTAGCTTGGGCTCAGAGGCCTGACAGGACCCAACCTGCCTCACAGTCAGAAATCCATGTATAAGTTGTGATTTCCCTCAAACTTAATAGCCTACTGTTGACTGGAAGTCTTACCAATAAACACAGTCAATTAACGCATTGTGTAGGCTACATGCATTATATACTGTATTTTTGCAATAAAGTAAGCTAGAGAAAAGGAATGTTACTAAGAAAATCATAAGGAAGAGAAAATATATTTACTATTTATAAGTGGAGGAGGTGGGTCATCATAAAGGTCTTCATCTTCGTTGTAGTCTTCATATTGAGTGGGCTGAGTAGGAGAAGGAAGAGGAAGGCTTGGTTTTGCTATGTCAGGGGTGGCAGAGGAGGAAGAGGTGGAGGAAGTAGGAGGGGAGGCAGGAGAGGCAGGCACACTCAGTGTAACTTTGATGGAAAAAAATCCACGTTTAAGTGGACTCGCATAGTTCAAACCTGTGTTGTTCCAAGGTCAGCTGTATATTTATAGATAATCCTGAAGTTGTACCTGACCTCCCAAATTTAGCTTAAAGGGGACTTTTTATCTACTCTGTGTGTGTCTCTCTGTGTGTGTGTGTGTGTCTGTGTGTGTGTGTGTGTGAGAGAGAGAGAGAGAGAGAGAGAAGTGTATATTATTTTAGAATCCCAAGAAATGTAGTGCTCCAAACAAATATGCAGGCTTGTTTTCCTGACTTGCTAAGAGGACTTGGTGCTTTTTCTGAGAACAGCTCGGGGGGCATTTCAGGCAGTCTCTGAAGTACTTGCTGGTGGAGAAGGATTTTCTTCCATAGGGCAAGGGTCTGCTTTTGTACCGCAGTAGCGCACACCTTTCTTTGGAAAACAGTTAGCAGTTCCTCTTGAAACGCCCTTGATCTCTGTTGTCCTTGTCATCTGTGACCTTCCTCTCTGTTTTTGCTGTAAGAGACTGTGTCAGGTGGTGGTCTTTTGCGTTTTGACATTCTGGGAGAATTTCTAAAGCTTTCTACTGTGTCACTAGTTTGGTTTTCCAGGGTGTAGGTTCCGATCTTTACTTCCTTCAGCATGGGTTTTCCCCCTGTGGTTGTAGCTGTTGTCTCCATGACATTCCTGCTGACCTCATCTGGCTCCGTGCATGTGGCCTTCCTCCCGCCCTGACCGGCTATCTGCCCTGGGTTCAGGGAGGCGCTGTCTGCCTGTAGTCCTCCGGGATGCAGGTCTGGAAAGACCGTCCTGGATCCTACAGATCATTTTAGAGGTGTGTTCTCCCTCCTCATGTCCATGGCGCGCCTCTTTTTCCTTGTGTATCTATAGGAGGTGCATTTACTGGTATTTTCTCTTTTATTTGTTCTTTTAGAAACGTCATTAACAGAACATTGGTTGTGAAAAATCATGAATACCTGCTATAAAACATTCCAGCAATACAGAAAAGTAGAAAGAAGAACAATACTAAGTATGAGTTATGCAGGAGGAATGAGTTCTGAAGATCTAATGTACAGCATGGTTACTATAGTTGAGAATGCCGTGTTGTGGACTTGAAATATGCTAAGAGAGTAGTTTGTTTTATTTTGTTTTGAGACTAGGTCTCACTCTTTCACCCAGGCTGGAGTGTAGTGATCATAGCTCACCGCAGCCTTCAACTCCTGGGCTCAAGTGATCCATTTCCTCAGTCTCCCTGCTACAGGCATGTGCCACTACGCCTGACTAGTTTATATATTTTTTGTAGAGATAGGGTCTTGCTGTGTTGCCCAGGCTGGTCTTGAACTCCTGCCTTCAGCCCTCCTGCCTCAGCCTCCCAGAATGTTAGAATTACAAACATGAACCACCGCACCCAGCAGTGCGGTTCTCACCCCAGGTACAAAACATCAGAGCTGTGTAAGGTGATGGACGTGTTAATTAGCTTGAGTGTGATAATTATTTTGCAAGGTGAATATAGAAACATCATCTTGTACACCTTAAATACATGGAATTTTTATTTCTCAAGTGTACCTTAGTAAAGCCAGAGAAAAACAGAGGAAGAAAAATCACATAAAATACCACCTTTCACAAATAACCCCTCATTGACATTGGTGAGCAGGATTTCCGACATCACACTGTTCATGGATGTGGAGGGAGGATGTGTGTCCAAAGAGTTATATATTATACATTTTACTTTCAGGATAAATGGTAAGTTTGAAATTAACAAGAAAAAGAATATGAATATGCTTCACAGTCGAGTAGAAAAGGCTATCGAATTTTTTACGTGGTTGGAGTCCTATTTTTACGACTAGAAGTTCAAATGTAGAAGTGCAGAGGACATTAGTGCAAGCATACCTAATACCTGATTTCAAAGAACAGTATAGTGTAGGGGTTAGCATATGGGACCCAGAACAGCCTGGGTTCAAATCCCGTCTTGGCCACTTGACCTTAGGCTAATCGCCAAACTTGCTGTGACTCAGTTTCCCTCTGTTACATCTAAGAAGTAATAGCAGTATCTTGTAGAATTACTCTAACAGTTGAGTTATTATAATTTATAATGTAAAGCACTTAGGACAGTGTCTGGCACACTAATGTTGTTTCCCTCCCGCGGCTAGATTGTTGCAAATTGTTGCATGTATGGGATGAGGTTGATAGCATTTGCTCTCTGCTGCTCCCCCGCTTCCTGTGGTATCTCCTTATAGTCCTATGTTTAAGTGCTCAGAGAATGCTGCCAACCTGCCTCTCTTCCTCCTGAGCTGCTTCCTTTACTGAAGCCATTCCTAACTTCTGTATTTTGCCTGATCATCTTTGGCCAGATTTTCTTGTCCAGTAGTTTTTTTTTTTTTTTTTTAGGGCTCATAATTGTTTTATTCCCTTAAATTCTGGAAGAGAATTGGCTTTCCATTGGAAGGAAAACCTACTAGGAATAAATTCCTCAATATGACATAGCCTAACTCACCCCAGAGAGCCACCCTCTGTGCTGCCCGCCCTGGGATAGACGTTTCCTGCCCGGAGACCCATATATTGGTCTCTTTTGCTATTATGAAAAATGTTGTACACCCAGAAAAGTATACAGAAAATATGACAACACACTTGTGTTTATAACATGGAGCTACAACAAGTAATACCACTTTACCATAGTTGCTTCACATCTGTTAAAGTGAAATAAATTGCTGCACGGAGTTGAAGCTCTTTGTATGTGGGCCCCCCCACCCCATCCTTTGCTCTCATTTCCAAGCAGGTTGCCCCCAGCTTGCAGTTGGTATGTGTTTTTCTTGCCCAAGTTTTTATGCTTTTTACTATATGTGTTTACAGTCAACATGTAGTATTGTTGTGTACACTTCCAAGTTCATAGACATGATACTGTATTGTTACGAGTGTTTTTCCTCTCCTTTCTTAAGTCAACTTTGTGTTTTCTGTATTTACCCTTGTTGATATGTGTAGATCCATGCATTTATTTTAATTGCTGTGGACATTCTATTCCATTGCACGAATGGAAACCTTAGAGTTTGCCATTTGTTGACATTCCAAGGCAGGGATTCAGTTACCATCCATGTATCTGACTGTGTGTACCCCCTGTGACCATTTCCCTGGGTCACTGAGTCTCAAATTTGGCTGCATGTTGGAGCCCCTGGAGAGTTTTAAAAATACCAATGCCTGGGTCCCATACCTTAAGTACTATCTGATTTGATTGATCTGGGAGGCAGCCTGGGCATCAGCATTAAAAAAATCTCTCCAGGAAGTCCTAATATGCAGCAGTGTTTGAGAACCTTTACTTGAGGCTCTGCTGTTCATTGTAGGAGCCACTGATCACCCATGGCTATTCAAGTTTAAGGTGATTAAGATGACCTGTATTATAAATTCATTTCCTCAGTCACACTAGCCATATTTCAAGGGCTTAACAGCCACAAGTGGCTACCATATTTGATGGCACAGGTATAGAACATTCCTACCACTGTGGAGAGTTCGGTAGGACAGTGATGCTCTCAGGCACACACCTGGGGATACTGCCAGGGGATATATCCCTCATCAGTTGTACTAGCCACCTGGGCTGCTCGTTAAAGTGGCTGTATTAGTTCCTGCTGCTGCTGTTACAAATGACCACACATTTAACAGCTTAAAGCAACACACATGTATGTTCTTTCAGTTCTGTAGATTAGAACTACAACACAGGACTCACTGGATTACAGTCAAGGTCTTGTTTCTTCCTGCAGGTTCTTGGGGAGAATCCATTTCCTTGCTCATTCAGGTGTCAACAGAATTCATTCCTTGTGGTTTGTGATGTTAACTTTATGTGACTGAGCTAACAGATGCACAGATAGCTGGTGAAACGGGTGTTTCTGGAAGAGATGAGCGTTTGAATCAGTTGCATAGAGAAGATCATCCTCATCAGTGCAGGTGGGCATCATCCGATTTGTTGCCAGGTCTTAAAGAACAGAGAGGCAGAGGAAGGGTGCGTCCTGTCTCTCTTCTTGAGTTGGGACATCCATCTTCCCCCCGACCTTTGGACATCGGCGCTCCTGGTTCCTGGGTCCCTGGCGCATCTTGTTCATATTTGGGGTCTCATATCTACCTCCAGAAAGCAGTCCTCGGGTCAGGACTCAGGTCTGACCCACTCTGGCTGCTCCGCACTGTCTAGCTGGGGGTCCTGCTTCGCAGTCAGGATTTGTTGCATGGTTGAGTAGGATGTGTCATGATTATTTGAGACCTTGGGAAGTCCCCACTTAATTGTGAATTCTTGAAATTCCTTTAACAGGTGTCAAAACGTTTCTTACCAAAACTTCGAAGAAAGTGCTCATGGTGGGTTTTCAGGCAGACTGAGATTCCATCAAGGGGCCATGCTTTCCTAGGCAGTAAGGACGGGCGGCCCTTGGGAGCATGGGTGACACTGTCCTGTCCATCCTGCCGTGTTGAAGGGCATGATGAGGGAATGTCTTTTGGGGGAACTGACAAGTGCCTCTGAAAACACAGAGCCAACTGCTCACGTTCATGATTCATGTTTTCATTCTCCATTCCTCACTCTTTTATTGCACTGTGGTCCAAACAGCCCTGTGCTTGGAAGAAATCCATCTTTAGAAAATAGGTGATATGGAGTCCTCTGTAGTCTGTGGGAGTTGTTCTGAGCATGCAGGTGTGGGTTGCATAGCTGCTGATGAAACAGTGCCAGGAAATAGATTAAAGTGGGAGTTTCCCCCTACACAGAAGGTGGACAGAGGGCTGCAGAGGAAAGGAAAGGCATGGAACCACACTGACAGCTCTGTTAAAACTAGGCCTTCACTGAAAGCAGGGAATCGAACAGATGTTTGCAGACCTATGTTCATGGAAGCCTTGTTTACAACAGCCAAAAGGTGGGAGCTACTCAAGTGTCCATCAGTAGATGAGTAGCTAAACACAATGTGGTCTGTATACACGGTGGAACATTGTTCAGTCTTCAGAAGGAAGGATATTCTGACACAGGCTACAACATGGATGAACCTTGAGGACATTATGCTAAGTGAAGTAAGCCAGCCACAAAAAGACAAATGCTGAATGATTCCACTCATCTGAGGCACCTAGAGACAGCAGAATGGTGGTTGCCAGGGGCTGGAGGGAGGGCGAAAAGGAGAGTTGTTCATTGGATGTAGAGTTTCAGTTTTGCAAGATGAAGACGTTCTAGAGATCTGTTGTCCAACAGGGTACATGTAGTTAATACTATAGTACTATACACTTAAAAATGATTAAGATGGTAAATCTTACATGTTTTTTACCACATAAAAACCACAACCGAAGCAAAACACTTGACCCAGCACCCCCTGCTCCCCCTCTCTGGGCTCTGTTTTTCTCCTGGAGCACTCATCATTCTTTTGTGCCCAATTTAATCACTTAGGAGGTCTCTCCCCTCTAGAATGTAGACACCGCAAGGGTGAGATTGTTATTTCTTTTGTTCACAGATGGTCAAGAACAGTGCCAGGTATCGATGAGGCACTTTATAAATGTGTTGAATACAAGAATGTGCTCCAAATCTGGCTGGGGCCATACTGCAGAGATGTGGACATGGACTCAGAGGTGCTCCTGGCGAGAGCCCCCTTAGTGTGTCCATGAAGCTGAGAGCTTGCATTTGGGTGGGAATGTTCCTTGTGGAATAGGGACAGAGAGTTAGAGGTGAGACAAGGCTGCCATTTGTTTTTAAAGTGGAGCACATGTTCACCATTGGCTCAATGAAGATTCTAACAGTCTTGCTAAAATGAGAATTGCCTGTTCACCCCACGCCTTTTTAAATGTGTGTCATGCACGCTCCCCTGTATCATGGCAGGTATGCATGTCAACACTGTGTGTGTCTTCCCTCCATGGACAAGGTGGAGGGGACATGGCTTTTGCAGAGGGAAAAATTCCTCATTCTGTTTGCTTCTTGCTAATGTAGACCAATGGTTTTCAAACTAGGTTCTGTGGAACCTTAGGGTTTTTTTTTTTTTTTTTTTGAGACAGAGTCTCGCTCTGTCGCCCGGGCTGGAGTGCAGTGGCCGGATCTCAGCTCACTGCAAGCTCCGCCTCCCATGTTCACGCCATTCTCCTGCCTCAGCCTCCCGAGTAGCGGGGACTACAGGCGCCCGCCACCTCGCCTGGCTAGTTTTTTGTATTTTTTAGTAGAGACGGGGTTCACCGTGTTAGCTAGGATGGTCTCGATCTCCTGACCTTGTGGTCTGCCCGTCTCGGCCTCCCAAAGTGCTAGGATTACAGGCTTGTAAACCGCGCCTGGCCGGAACCTTAGGGTTTTTAAAATTCCTTTTCAAATAGAGCATATCCACTTACAGTGGCTTCATATTTTAATGCAGCCCAATAATTAATTTGACAAAGTGTTCTGTTGCATTTGGCTTTAGGGTGCTTTGGGTTGGGTGTACCAACTAGCTTTGTCACTTGGCCCCTTTACTGCTGGGCAGTTCAAAGCAGGTGGCCCTCGTGGTCCCTAAGATTCTTCATTTTGCCATTTTGAAAGGTCAGGGAGAGCATATCTAAAACAAGGCAGTGAGTGGAAAACAGCTTTTCTTTAAGGCTCAGTACTTAAGGCTAAGACATCACACAAAAGGAGTGTTTAAAGAAGGATTTAGAGAGAAAATCTCATTGCAGATGAAAAGAGGCTGACTTTTTAAAGAACATGAGAGATTTCAGAGAAAAGAAAGAATCCTTGGGTGATATTCCCCATAGCATTGCTACAACGTTGGCAGTTCATTATTTACTTATAAAACTTCAACAGAACCAAACTATAGAGCGTGGTGGTGGCTTCAATATCTGAAAGTTGACCAGTGGATTTGTGCATTACCAGTTATAATCACTAGAGATGTAGTATGGGGGTGTCTTAGTCAGTTCAGGCTGCTCTCTAACAGGATACCATAAACTGGGTAGCTTAAACAATAGACATTTATTTCTCACGATTCTGGAGGCTGAGAAGTCCCAGGTCAAAGTGCTCGCAGATTCAGTTCCTGGTGAGGGCTCATATCCTGGTTTGCAGATGGCCGCCTTCTTGCTGTGCCCTCACATGGTGGAGAGAGAAAGCTCTGGTGTTTCTTCCTCCTCTTATAAGGTCACTGATCCCAACATGGGGCCTCCACACTCATGGCTTCATCTATCCCTGACCACCTCCCCATTTCCTAATACCATCCCATTGGGATTAGTGCCTCAACATACGAGTTTTGGGGGGACACAGTTCAGTCCATAGCAGCAGGAGTGATAATTAGGAAAGGGAGAGGGATTATTGGTCTTGTTGCCTCGATGTGGTTATCTGGGCTTGCTTGTGTCCTCACTTAAGCTGAAATGTTTTTATTTCTCTCTGTCTTTTAAAGCAGTCCACGTGGACTTGTTAGGTACTCCATATTTGTTGAATCCAAGAGAGATCATAGCTTTATGGGGCCTGAAGCACGTGTAGTTTGAGGGGTTGCTTTTATGACAAGCAACAAAAAATACAAATACAAACAAACTAGGGCTTCTTCCAGGAGCCTTTGGAAGGCCACAAAGCTTTAGTTTCATTAGGTTCACGGTAGTTCTGGTTGGCTCATTTAATTTTTTTTCTTTAAAATAATGTTTATTTACCATTTTTCAAATATTGGCAGTAATATCGTTCACCATAGAAAGTTTAGAAAATACAGATGAGCCAAAGCACCTGCCCTGATTTCATAATTCTGTAACAATCACTGTTAATATTGCAGTATGCCTGAGGTGTTTTGAATGCTGGATGCGCATGTTTTCACATTTCAACACTGCCAGGGCCTGGATGCTTCTTTACAATAGATAGCACGTCAGCATTTATTGGCAGCATGCTTTTTCTCTTGTGGTGTGCCTTATAGTTGTTGGCGTCCTAGATATGCTGGGGTAATGGGTTTGTTATGCATGTACTAAGCTCTGGGAGCACCCTTCGAGGTTGGAAGTGATGGAAGACCAGAAACCAATGGTGCAGAGGTGACAGGTCAGTTTTTATCATTCAGAAGTGGCCTGTGAGGTTCCAGGCCAGGATACTTGCAGGCCCTTTGACAAATCTCTGACACTCTCAGCTGGGCGTGGTGGCTCATGCCTGTAGTCCCAGCACTTTGGGAGGCCAAGGCAGTCAGATCACTTGAGGCCAGGAGTTAGAGACCAGCCTGGCCAACATGGTGAAACCCTGTCTCTACTAAAACTACAAAAAAAAAAAAAAAAAAAAAAAAAATTAGCTGGGCGTGGTGGCACATGACTGTAATCCCAGCTACTTGGGAGGTTGAGGTGGGAGAATCACTTGAACTCAGGAGGTGGAGGTTGCAGTGAGCTGAGATCGTGTCACTGGGCAACACAGTGAGACTCTGTCTCAAAAAAAAGAAAGAAAGAAAAAAAAGAAAAATCTCTGATAATCTGGATATAAAGAGGCTGCTTTGGGATTCCTATGTCAAAATGAGCCCTTGTCTGCAGGAAGTCCACTTAACACATGGGAGCATGTTTTTCCTTCCTTCCTTCCTTCCTTCCTTCCTTCCTTCCTTCCTTCCTTCCT
>NC_037674.1:7136802-7137108 GCF_003255815.1 Theropithecus gelada
CTCCCTCCCTCCCCTCCTTCCCTCTCTCCCTCCCTTCCTCCCTTCCTTCCTTCCTTCCTTCCTCCTTCCCTCCCTCCCTCCCTCCCCTCCTTCCCTCCCTCCCTCCCTTCCTCCCTTCCTTCCTTCCTCCCTTCCTTCCTTCCTTCCTTCCTTCCTTCCTTCCTTCCTTCCTTCCTTCCTTCCTCCTTCCCTCCCTCCCTCCCTCCCTCTCTTCCCTCCTTCCCTCCCTCCCTCTCTTCCCTCCTTCCCTCCCTCCCTCCCTCCCTCCCTCCCTTCCTTCCTTCCTTCCTTCCTTCCTTCCTTCCT
>NC_037674.1:7141416-7285628 GCF_003255815.1 Theropithecus gelada
CCTTCCTTCCTTAGTTCTGGGATACATGTGCAGATGTGCAGGTTTGTTACATAGGTATACATGTGCCATGGTGGTGTGCTGCACCCATCAACCCATCATCTACATTAGCTATTTCTCCTAATACTGTCCCTCCCCTTGCCCCCCACCCTCAGACGGGCCCTGGAGTGTGTTGTTCCCCTGCCTGTGCCTATATGTTCTCATTGTTCAACTCCCACTTATGAGTGAGAACATGTGGTGTTTGGTTTTCTCTTTCTGTGATAGTATGCTGAGAATGATGGTTTCCAGCTTCATGCATGTCCCTGCGATGGACATAAACTCATTGTTTTTTACAGCTGCAGAGTATTCCATGGTGTGTATGTGCCACATTTTCTTTATCCAGTCTAACATTGGTGGGCATTTGGGTTAGTTCCAAGACTTTGCTATTGTGAATAATGCTGCAATAAACATACATATGCATGTGTCTTTATAGTAGAATGATTTATAACCCTTTGGGTATATACCCAGTAATGAGATTGCTGGGTCAAATAGTATTTCTAGTTCTAGATCCTTGAGGAATCGCCACACTGTCTTCCACAATGGGTGAACTAATTTACACTCCCATCAGCAGTGTAAAAGCATTCCTATTTCTCCACATCCTCTCCAGCATCTTTTGTTTCCTGACTTTTTAATGATCGCCATTCTAACTGGTGTGAGATGGCATCTCATTGTGGTTTTGATTTACATTTCTCTAATGACCTGTCAGTTTTTTTTAATACGTTTGTTGGCTGCATAAATATCTTCTTTTGAAAAGTGTCTGTTCATATCCTTCACCCACTTTTTGATGGGGTTTTTTGTTGTTGTTGTAAATTTGTTTAAGTTCCTTGTAGATTCTGGATATTACCCCTTTTTCAGATGGATAGATTGCAAAAATTTTCTTCCATTCTGTAGATTGCCCGTTCACTCTGATGATAGCTTCTTTTGCTGTGCAGAAGCTCTTTAGTTAAATTAGATTCCATTTGTCAATTTTGGCTTTGTTGCCATTGCTTTTGGTGTTGTAGTCATGAAGTCTTTGCCCATGCCTATGTCCTGAATGGTATTGCCTAGGTTTTCTTCTAGGGTTTTTATGGTTTTACGGTTTTAGGTCTTACATTTAAATCTTTAATCCATCTTGAGTTGATTTTTGTATAAGATGTAAGGAAGGGATCCAGTTTCAGTTTTCTGCATATGGCTAGCCAGTTTTCCCAACACTATTTACTAAATATGGAATCCTTTCTTCGTTGCTTGTTTTTGTCAGTTTTGTCAAAGGTCAGATTGTTGTAGGTGTGTGGTGTTATTTCTGAGGCCTCTGTTCTGTTCCATTGGCCTGTATGTCTGTTTTGGTACGAGTACCATGCTGTTTTGGTTATTGTAGTCTTGTAGTATAGTTTGAAGTCAGGTAGTGTGATGCCTCCAGCTTTGTTCTTTTTGCTTAGGATTGTCTTGGCTATATAGGCTCCTTTTTGGTTCCATATGAAATTTAAAGTAGTTTTTTTTTTTTCTTCTAATTTTGTGAAGAAAGTCGATGGTAGCTTGATGGTAATAGCATTGAATCTATAAATTACTTTGGGCAATATGGCCATTTCCATGATATTGATTCTTCCTATCCATGAGTGTGGAATGTTTTTCCATTTGTTTGTGTTCTCTCTTATTTCATTGAGCAGTGGTTTGTAGTTCTTGAAGAGGTCCTTCACATCCCTTGTAAGTTGGATTCCTAGATATTTTATTCTCTTTATAGCAATTGTGAATGGGAGTTTGCTCATGATTTGGCTCTCTGTTTATCTGTTATTGGTGTATAGGATTGCTTGTAATTTTTGCACATTGATTTTGTATCCTGAGACATTGCTGAAGTTATTTATCACCTTAAGGAGTTTTTGGGCTGAGATGGTGGGGTTTTCTAAATATACAATTATGTCACCTGCAAACAGAGATAATTTGACTTCCTCTCTTCCTGTTTGAAAACCCTTTATTTCTTTCTCTTGTCTGATTGCCCTGGCCAGAACTTCAAAGACTGTGTTGAATAGGAGTGGTGAGAGAGGGCATCCTTGTTTTGTGCCAGTTTCAAAGGGAATGCTTCCAGCTTTTGCCCAGTCAGTATGATATTGGCTGTGGGTTTGTCATAAGTAGCTCTTATTATCTTGAGATACATTCCATCAACACCTAGTTTATTGAGAGTTTTTAGCATGAAGGGGTGTTGAATTTTATTGAAGGCCTTTTTCTGCATCTGTTGAGATAATCATGTGATTTTTGTCATTGGTTCTGTTTACGTGATGAATTACATTTATTGATTTGTGTATGTTGAACCAGCCTTGCATCCCAGGGATGAAGCCGACTTGACTGTGGTGGATAAACTTTTTAATGATCGCCATTCTAACTGGTGTGAGATGGCATCTCATTGTGGTTTTGATTTACATTTCTCTAATGACCTGTGATAACAAGTTTTTTTCATATGTTTGTTGGCTGCATAAATATCTTCTTTTGAAAAGTGTTCATATCCTTCGCTCACTTTTTGATGGCGTTGTTTTTGTTTGTTTGTTTTTGTTGCTGGATTTGGTTTGCCAGTATTTTATTGAGGATTTTCGTGTAAGTGTTCATCAGGGATATTGGCCTGAAATTTTTTTTTTTGTTGTGTCTCTACCAGGTTTTGGTATCAGGATGATGCTGGCCTCATAAAATGAGTTAGGGAGGAGTCCCTCTTTTTCTGTTGTTTGGAATAGTTTCAGAAGGAGTGGTACCAGCTCCTCTTTGTGCCTCTGGTAGAATTCGGCTGTGAATCCGTCTGGTTCTGGGCTTTTTTTGGTTGGTAGGCTATTAATTACTGCCTCAATTTCAGTATTTGTTATTGGTCTATTCAGGGATTCAACTTCTTTCTGGTTTAGTTTTGGGAGGGTGTATGTGTCCAGGAATTTATCCATTTCTTCTACATTTTCTAGTTTATTTGCATAAAGGTGTTTATAGTATTATCTGATGGTAGTTTGTATTTCTATGGGATCAGTGGTAATCTCCCCTTTATCATTTTTTTATTGTATCTATTTGATTCTTCTCTCTTTTCTTCTTTATTAGTCTGGCAGGTGGTGTATCTATTTTGTTAGTGTTTTTTTATAAAACCAGCTCCTGGATTCATTGATTGTTTTGAAGGGTTTTTCATGTCTCTGTCTCCTTCTGTTCTGATCTTAGTTATTTCTTGTCTTCTGCTAGCTTTTGAATTTATTTGCTCTTGCTTCTTTAGTGATTTTAGATCTTTCCCGCTTTCTCCTGTGGGCATTTTAGTGCTATAAATTTCCCTCTAAACACTGCTTTAGCTGTGTCCCAGAGATTCTGGTACCTTGTGTCTTTGTCCTCATTGGTTTCAAAGAACTTACTTATTTCTGCCTTAATTTCATTATTTACCCAGTAGTCATTCAGGAGCAGGTTGTTCAGTTTCCATGTAGTTGTGCAGTTTTGAGTGAGTTTCTTAATCCTGAGTTCTAATTTGATTGCACTGTGGTCTGAGAGACTGTTTGTTACGATTTCCTTTCTTTTGCATTTGCTGAGGAGTGTTTTACTTCCAATTATGGGGTCAATTTTAGAATAAGTGCTATGTGGTGCTGGAAAGAATGTATATTCTCTTGATTTGGGGTGGAGAGTTCTGTAGATATCTATTAGGTCTGCTTGGTCCAGAGCTGAGTTCAAGTCCTGAATATCCTTGTTAATTTTCTGTCTTGTTGATCTGTCTGATATTGACAGTGGAGTGTTAAATTATTCCACTGTTACTTTGTGGGAGTCTAAGTCTCTTTGTAGGTCTCTAAGAACTTGCTTTATGAATCTGGGTGCTCCTGTATTGGGTGCATATATATTTAGAATAGTTAGCTCTTCTTGTTGCATTGATTCTTTTACCATTATGTAATGCCCTTCTTTGTCTTTTTTGATCTTTGTTCATTTAAAGTCTTTTATCAGAGACTAGGATTGCAACCCCTGCTTTTTTTTTGTTTTTTGTTTTTGCTTTCCATTTGCTTGGTAAATCTTCCTCCATCCCTTTATTTTGAGCCTATGTGTGCCTTTGCATGTGAGATGGGTCTCCTAAATACAGCACACCGATGGGTCTTGAACTCTTTATCCTATTTGCCAGTCTGTGCCTTTCAATTGGGGCGTTTAACCCATTTACATTTAGTGTTAATATTATTATGTGTGAATTTGATCCTGTCATTATGATGCTAGCTGGTTATTTGGCCCATTGTTGATGCAGTTTCTTCATAGTGTCGATGGTCTTTACATTTTGGTTTGTTTTTGCAGTGGCTGTACCAGTTTTCCCTTTCTATATTTAGTGCTTCCTTCAGGAGCTCTTGTAAGCCAGGCCTGGTGGTGACAAAATCCCTCAGCATTTGCTTGTCTGTAAAGGATTTTATTTCTCCTTCACTTATGAAGCTTAGTTTGGCTGGATATGAAATTCTGGGTTGAAAATTCTGTTCTTTAAGAATGTTTAATATTGTCCCCTACTCTCTTCTGGCTTGTAGGGTTTCTGCAGAGAGATCTGCTGTTAGTCTCATGGGCTTCCCTTTGTGGGTAACCCAACCTTTCTCTCTGGATGTCCTTAACATTTTTTCCTTCATTTCAATCTTGGTGAATCTGACAATTATGTGTCTTGGGGTTGCTCTTCTGGAGGAGTATCTTTGCAGTGTTCTCTCTGTTTCCTGAATTTGAATGTTGGCTTATCTTGCCAGGTTGGGGAAGTTCTCCTGGGTAATATCCTGAAAGGTGTTTTCCAACTTGGTTGCATTCTCCCCATCACTTTCAGGTACACCAGTCAGTCGTAGGTTTCGTCTTTTCACATAGTCCCATATTTGTTGGAGGCTTTGTTCCTTTTCATTGTTTTTTCTCTAATCTTGTCTTCACGCTTTATTTCATTAAGTTAATCTTCAATCTCTGGTATCCTTTCTTTTG
Source organism: Theropithecus gelada (assembly GCF_003255815.1). Taxonomy (NCBI): domain Eukaryota; kingdom Metazoa; phylum Chordata; class Mammalia; order Primates; family Cercopithecidae; genus Theropithecus; species Theropithecus gelada. The sequence continues at coordinate 7,146,352 of NC_037674.1, forward strand.
CTTTATAGATTGGGCTACTGATACTTGTGTAGGCTTCACGAAGTTCTTATATTGTGTTTTTCAGCTCCATTGGGTCGTTTATGTTCTTCTCTAAACTGGCTATTCTAGTTAGCAATTCCGCTAACCTTTTTCAGGGCTCTTAGCTTCCTTGCATTGGGTTAGAACATGCTCCTTTAGCTAGAAGGAGTTTGTTATTACCCATCTTCTGAAACCTACTTCTGTCAATTCATCAAACTCATTCTCTATCCTGTTTTGTTCCCTTGTTGACAAGGAGTTGTGATCCTTTGGAGGAGAAGAGGCATTCTGGTTTTTGGAGTTTTCAGCCTTTTTGCGCTGGTTTTTCCTGATCTTCGTGGATTTATCTATCTTTCGTCTTTGCTGTTGGTGACCTTCAGATGGTGTTTTTGCTTGGTTGTTCTTTTTGTTGATGTTGATACTATTGCTTTTTGTTTGTTTATTTTCCTTCTAACGGTCAGGCCTCTCATCTGCAGGTCTGCTGGTGTTTGCTGGAGGTCTACCCCAGACCCTGTTTACCTGGATATCACCAGTGCAGGCTGCAGAACAGCAAAGATTGCTGCCTGCTCCTTCCTCTAGACACTTCGTCCCAGAGGGGGACCTGCCAGATGCCAGCCAGAGCTCTCCTGTATGAGGTGTCTGTCAAACCCTGCTGGGAGGTGTCTCCTCATCAGGAGGCATGGGGGTCAGGGACCCACTTGAGGAGACAGTCTGTCCCTTAGCAGAGCTCGAGCACTGTACTGGGAGATCCACTGCTCTCTTCAGAGCTGGTGGGCAGGAACATTTAAGTCTGCTGAAGCTGCACCCACAGGTGCTTCTTCCCCCAGAGGCTCTGTCCCAGGGAGATGGGAGTTTTATCTGTAAGCCCCTGACTGGCACTGCTGTTTTTCTTTCCGCGATGTCTGCCCAGAGAGGAGGAACCTGGAGAGGCTGTCTGGCTACAGTGACTTTGTGGCACTGCAGTGAGCTCTGCCCAGAGGGAGCCTGTTTTCTGAGTGCTTAAATGTTCTCCATGCCATTTTTGTTGTCTTTGTAAACATCCACTGTATGTTTATGGTTTGTCTAAGAAATTCCAATTTACCAAACAATTGTTGGAAATTTTGTTTCCTTGTTTTCTCATCATCTACAAGGTGACTTGGCACTGTACATCCTTGTATCAAAATATTTACACTTCAGGAGAATCTGCTTATGAGAAGCAGCCAGATTAGACCTGCTTCTGCAAAGGGATAAATATGTTTTCAAGTCTTTCTAAGGACCTAACATGACAGTACCAGCCCTGGGTATCATCATGGAAGACACCAGAGCTTCCAATTTGATAGATGAAAAATGTTCTGAATGCATTATTATTTTACTTAGCATTTCATGAATTACTCATGACTGCTTTCCCCCTTCTTTATTGGTGAGTTTGATCTTTAAGATTCAAGTATTTCCTCCATTCAGGTAAATAGTCTGAAGCCAGCTTCAAATAGAAAAGGTCAGAGAGTGAGCCTAAGAATCCTAAGAAGCATAAAAGCATGATGCAGAATTTGTGGATGCCTAAACTTAGAAACACACTCTTCAGTTCTTCTTCATGGTGTCTCAAAATATCACAGATGAAGTTATAGTCTCTTATGCCCTTTTCCAACCTGTCTATTCCCTCCATAAACAAAGAGGAATTTCTCTTTTACTTCATTTCTTTATCCCTGGAATCAATATGTAGTACTTGTGTGCATGTTTCAAAACATCACACAAATGGTTTTAACTGTGCATGCCATTCTGAAACTTGCTTTTTCTCAGTTGGTATTGTTTTCTACTTCCATCTGGGTTGATCTGCATAAAGTCATTTAACTCCTCTATAGAGTACCCTTCTGAGAATATATCCTAATCTTCTGTTTTGTGTTGTTTTTGACCATTTAGCCTGTTTCTGGTGTTCTGCCTTTACAACATGCCGCAAGGGTGCATAGGTAGAAACATGTTGGTAGAGCCTGTCTCTAGAAGTAGAATTCCTAGGGCACCTTAATGTCACTAAAATCGACAAACTGCTGTTCAAATTGTTTAAATCAATCTGTACTTCTAGTAGGGGCCAAGGAGAGTTAACATTTGTCTACTTTCTCTCCAGTACCTAATATTATCAGACTTTTTAATTTTAGCTACTCTGGTGGTCGTGAAATGGTGTCTTCAGTGGAGGATTCAAATTTTGTAGGGCCCATCTCAGTTCTTTTAACAGAAAGAATACCAAATTATAAATACAAATTTAGTCATGACAGTGGGTATTTATTTGGAATGAAAAAGCAAATCACAACAAATTATAAACTTAAAAATGCTTTTAAATGCATGAAATATACCACACAGTTGAGAAAAATAACATTTACAAATTAAAGAATTGCATGACCCATCTTTGTAATAGTTTTTTGCTGCATACTCATTGTCTATTAGTATGATAATTTTGTAATTTTATTTTCTCTAGATCCTAAAAAGATATTTAGCTTTTTTTTGCTCTAGCATAGCTGGCTGGTTAAGATGATTTTATTATTCTTATATCTTTTAATTATTGAGGTATTATTCACATAATATACAAGTTACCATTTTGAAGTGTACAAGTTAGTGTTATTTTAATATAGTCACAGTGTTATGTAATCACCATCAAAACCTAATTCCAGAACATTTCCATCACCCCAAAAAGAAATCTCATACCTGTTAGCAGTCATCTCCAATTCCCCAATCCTCTAACCCTTGGCACCTCGAATCTACTTTCTGTTTCTATGATTTGGCCTATTCTGGACATTTCATATAACTGGAATCATACAATATGTGGCCTTTTGTATTTGGCTTCTTTTACTTAGCATAATCTTTACAAGGTTCATCCATGTTATAGCATGCAATAGCACTTCTTTTTTATGGAAAATGACATTCCATATGTATATACCACATTTTGTTTAACCATTTATCAATTGATGAACATTTGGTTTCTTTCCACTTTTAGACTATTATGATTGCTGCTGTGAACATTTAGTATACCGGATTTTCTGTGAACATATCTTTTCAATACATCAATATATGTAAGGGTAGAATTACAGAGTCACATGGTAATGCAATGTTTAACATTTTGAAAAACTACCAGACTGTTTTCCAAAGCAGCTGCAACATTTTACATTCCTATCAGCAATGTATGAGAGTTCCAGTTTCTTCATATTCTTGCCAACATTTATTTTCTGGTTTTTTTTTTTTTCCCTTTATTCTAGCCATCCTAGTGTGTGTGAAATTGGTATGTCATTGTGGTTTTGATCTGTATTTTCCTAATGGCCAATGATGTTGAACTTCCCTAAAGATCTTTTCATGCATTTGTTGGCCATTCGTATATCTTCTTAGGAGAAACTTTTGTTCAAATCCTTATCCCTTTTCCTAGTTATTTGACTTCTTGTCATTGAGTACTAGGAGTCCTTTATATATGCTGGTTACTAGACCTTTATCAGACATATGATTTGTAAATGTCTTCTCTCGTTCTATGGGTTGGTTATCTTTTCATTTTGTGGATAGGGCTGATTGAAGCATAAAAGTTTTAAATTTTGATGAGGTTCAATTTATCTATTTTTTCTTTGGTCATATATGCTTTCAGTGTCCTTTCCAAAAACTTTTGTTTAATTAACTCAAAGTTGCACAGATATATATCTTTTCTTTTTTTTCTAGGATTTTATAGTTATAGCTCTTACATTTAGGCCTTGATTCATTTTGCATTAATTTTTATATATGGTATAAAGTGGGGTCCAACTTCATTCCTTTGTGTGTGGATATCTAGTTTTAGCACCATTTCTTGAGAAAATTATTCTTTTCTTATTGAATGGTCTTGGCACTCTTGTTGAAAGTTACTTGGCCATAGATCTATGGGCTTATTCCTGAACTCTCAGTTCTGTTTCACTGATCTGTTTGACTGTCTTATACCAGTATCACACTGTCTTGATTACTGTAGCATTGTAGTAAATTTGAAATCAGAAAGTGATTCCTCTCACTTTGTTCTTTTTCAAGCTTATTTTGACTTGTCTGGGTTTCAGGAATTTCCATATGAATTGTAGGATGAGTTTGTTGATCCTTGCAAAAGAAAATCTAGATAAGGAATAAGATTTGAATTACTTTGAATTCAAAGGAATTACTTTGAATTTGTCCATTAAGATTAGATATATTTTCATTTATTTTGATCTTCTTTAATTCATTTCAACAATGTTTTATGGTTTTCAGTGTATATGTCTTGCACTTTAGTTAGATTTTTTCTGAATATTTCATTCTTTTTACTGGTATTGTTGATGGAATTGTTTTTTTTCATTTCATTTTCAAATTTTTCATTGTCAGTGTATACAAATACAACTGATTTTTGTGCATTGAACGTACATCCTGTCACCTTGCTGAATTTATTAGCTTTAATACGTATATGTGTTCATTATTTAGGGTTTTCTCTATATAACATTAGGTCATCTGTGAACAGAGATAGTTTTACTTCTTGCTGTTCAGTATGGATGCATTTTATTTCATCTTCTTGCCTAGAACATTCCTTTTTGCCCTGGCTATAACCTCCAGTAAAATGCTGAATAGAAGTGGTGAGAAGTAGACATCCTTATCTTCTTCCTGATCTTAGGAGCAAAGCTTTCAGTCTTTCCCTGTTAAGTGTGATGTTAGCTATTGGTTTTTCAAGGATGCCCTTTATCAGGTTGAGAAATTTTCTTTTCTGTTTCTAATTTGTTGAGAATTTTTATCATGAAAAGATGTTGGAATTTGTCAAATACTTTTTCTGCATCTATTGAGACGATCATGTGGATTTGTGCTAATATGCTTTATTATGTTGATTAATTTTTATGTGTTGGACCAACCTCACATTTCGGGTATAAACTCCACTTGGTCATGGTGAATAACCCTTTTCATATGCTGTTAGATTCCATTTGCTAATATTTGGTGATAATTTTTGCATCTGTAGTCACAGCGGTTTTTGATCTGTAGTTTTTACTTTTGATGTGTTTCACTTCTGCAGAATGAATTAGGAAGTATTCCTTGCTCTTCTACTCTTTGTAAGAGTTTGAGAAATATTGTTGTTAACTTTTCTTTACACATTTTGTAGAGTACCCCAATGAAACCAGCTTGTTGAGGCTTTCTTCATTGGAAGATTTTTTTAAGAAAAATTGACTCATTTCTTTATTAGCTACAGGTATATTACTTCTTGAGTCAGTTTTGGTAGATTGTGTGTTTCTAAGAATTTGTCCATTTCATCTAGGGTATCTAATCTGATGGTATCCAGTGTTCATAGTATTTTCTTAGAATTATGATATCCTCTCTTTCATTCCTGATTTTAGTAATTGGAGTCTTCTATTTTTTCTTTGCTCAGCCTAGCTAAAGTTTGTCAGTATTGTTGATCTTTTCAAAGAACCAACTTTGGTTTTGTTGATTTTCTATGTTGTTTTTCTATTTTCTAATATATTTTGGCTCCAGTCTCTTTTGTGTGTGTGTTTGATTTAGATCTATTTTACTCCTTTTTAAGTTTCTCATGGTAGAAGATTAGATTATGGATTTGAGAGTTTTTTATTTTATTAGTGAGGGCATTTACAGATATAAATTTCCCTCTGAGCACTACTTTTATTCAAATGGATTAAACTCTGATATGCAAGATTAAGCTTTAGTATGTTGCATTTTATCTTTATTTTATCTCAAAGTATTTTCTAAGTTCTCTTGTAAATTCTTCTTTGACCCATTGGTCTCTTAATTTGCATGTTAATTTGCATGTATTTGTGAATTTCCAGTTTTCCTTTTGTGATTGATTTCTAAATTTATTCTTTTGTGATTAGAGAACATATTTTGCATTATTTGAATCTTTACAAATTTATAAAGACTTGTTTTTTGGCCCAATATATGTTTTGTTGGGAAAATGTTCCATGTACACTTGAGAAGAATGTGTATTCTGCTGTTGTTGGGTTGAGTGTTCTATAGATGTCAAGTTGATTGGTTTATAGTGTTGTTCAAGTCTTCTGTTTCCTTGCTGTTGTTCTATTTGTTCTAGCCATTATTGAAATTGAGGTACTTAATTCTCTAACTATTATTGTTGAATTCCCTATTTTGTCTTTCAGTCCTGTCAATTTTTTGCTTTGTGTATTTTTAGGACTCTGTTGGTAGGTGTGGTATATTTATAATTGCAGTATCTTCTTAATGACTTGACCATTTTATTAGTGTATATTGTGCTTCTTTGTTTTTAGTAGCAATTTTTATCTTAAAGGGTATTTCATCTGATATTAGTATGTACACTCCAGCTCTATTTTGGTTTCTGTTCACATGAAATATCTTTTTATGTCCTTTTACTTTCAACCTGTTTTTGCCTTTTAATCTAAAGTGAGTCTCTTGTAGACAGCATATAGTTCCACAATTTTCTAATTCATTCTGCCAATCTCTGCCTTTCTCTTAGAGAGAGTTTAGTTCATTTACACAATATGTAATTACCAATTAGGAAGAATTTACTTACACTTCACTATCAGAAAGTAGTGTAGAGGTTTTGTATGTTATCAAAGTTAAGTTTTTGGCTGGGCGTGGTGGCTCACACTTGTAATCCTAGCACTTTGAGAGGACAAAGCAAGAGGATTGCTTGAGCCTAGGAGTTTAAGATCAGCCTGGGCAACATAGTAAGACCTCATTTCTAAAAAAAAAAAAAAAAAAAAAAAATTAGCCTGGTGTGTGCACCTGTAGTCGCAGGTAGCCAGGAGGCTTGGGTGAGAGGATTGCAGAGTTAGAAGCTGCAGTGAGCTATGATCATGCCACTGCACTCCAGCCTGGGCAACAGAGCAAGCCTCTGTCTCAAAACAAATAAATAAGTTGAGTTTTTATCAGCTTAAACTGTTATAACTATAATATGCTTTATGTAACCCTCATGGTAATGACAAAGCAAAAACATATAGTAGGTACAAAAAAGATGAGGAGAATCAAAGCATACTGCTACAGAAAATCGTCAAGTCACAAAGGAAGACAGCAAGAGAGGAAGAAAGGATGAAGGCATCCTGAAAACATCCAGAAACAAATTAACAAAATGACAATTGAAAGTTCTTATCTATCAATAATTACCTTGAATGTAAATGCATTAAATTATCCAATCAAGAGACATAGATTGGCTGAATAGATTTAAAAACAAGACTCAACTATATGATGCCGTAAGAGAATCACTTCAGCTTTAAAGACATACATAAACCGAATGTGAAGGAATGAGATATTTCTTGCAAATAGAAACCAAAAGAGAGCAGGGATAGCTATATTTATATCAGACAAAGTAGACTTTGATTACAAAACTTTAAAAGAGACCAAGAAAGTCATTATGTAATGAAAAAGGGATCAATTCATTAAGAGGATACAATAATCGTATATGTACCCAACATCAGACCACCTAAATAATATACAGCAAATATTAATAGATCTGAAAGGAGAAATAGACAGCAATACAGTAATAATGAGGGACCTCATTACCTAACTTTCAACTACAGACAGAATATCCAGAGAGAAGATCAGTAAGGAAGCATTAGACTTTAACTACACTTTATACCAAGTAGACCTAACATATACACAGAACATTCTATTCAACAGCAGCAGAGTACAAATTCTTCTCAGGTGTACATGGAACGTTCTTCAGGATAGATTATACATTGGGCCACAAAACAAGTCTTAATGTATTTAAGCAGATTGAAATTATTTAACATTTTAATTATATATCAAATTATATAATATTTCTTTCTGATCATAGTGGTATGAAACTAGAAATTAATAATGGAAGGAAATTGGGGAAATTACAAATATGTGGAAATTAAACAACATACTCCCAACCAATGGATCAGAAGAAATCAGTAGGAAAATTAAAAAATATCTTGAGACAAATGAAAATGGAAACACAGTATATCAAAATTTAGGGTCTATTAGTCCATTTTCACACTGTTATAAAGATACTGAGACTGGGTAATTTATAAAGAAAAGAGGTTTAATTGACTCGCAGTTCCACATGGCTGGGGAGGCCTCAGGAAACTTACAATCATGGCAGAAGGTGAAGGGGAGCAAGGCACATCTTCATAAGGCAGCAGGAGAGAGAGAGTGAGGAAGTGCCACACTTAAAAGCCATCAGCTCTCATGAGAACTCAGTCACTAACACAAGAACAGCACGGGGCAAACCACCTCTGTGATCCAGTCACTTCCCACCAGTTCCCTCCCTCAACACACGGGGATTACAATTCAAGATGAGATTTGCATGGGGACACAGAGCGAAACCATATCATAGGAGATGTAGCAAAAGCAGTTTTAAGATGAGAGTTTATAGTGAAAAATGTCTGCATGAAGAAAAAAGAAAGATCTCAAATAAACAAACTATCATTACACATTGAGAAACTAGAAAAAGAAGAGCAAACTAAACCTAAAGTTAGTAGAAGGAAGGATATAGTAAAGATCGGAGAAGAAATACATGAAATAGCATGTAGAAAAATAATAGAAAAGATCAGCAAAACTCAAAGTTGGTTTTTTGAAAAGATAAATAAAATTGACACATCTTTAGTTAGATTAAGAAAAAAGAAGACTAAAATAAAATCAGAAATGAAAGGGAAGACATTACAATTGATACCACAGAATTACAAAGGATCCTAAGAGAGAACTACAAACACTTATATGCCAATAAATTAGATAGCCCAGAAGAAATGGATAAAGTCCTAGAAACACACAACCTATGAAGACTTAATCATGAAGAAAAAGAAGTCTTAACAGGCTAATAATGAGTAAGAAGTTTGAATCAGTAACAAAAATCTTTCTATCAAAGAAAGGTCCAGGATCTGATGGCTTCACTGATGAATTCTACCAAACATTTAAAGAAGAATTAATACCAGTGCTTCTCAAACTCTTCCAAAAAGATGGAAGAGAAAATGTCTCAGTCTATTTTGTGTTGCTATAACAAAATACCACAGACTGGGTAATTTATACAGAAAAGATATTAATTTCTTATAATTTTGGAGACTGGGAAGTCCAAGATCTAGGGGCCCACATCTGGCAAGGACCCTCTTGCTATGTCATTGCATAGCAGAAGGCAGAAGAGAAAGAGAGTGTGAGAGAGCAAGAGATGGAACGCACAGCTTCAAGCCCTTTTATCATCAGCATTGATGCATTCATAAGGATGGAGCCCTCATGACCTAAGCACCTCCCATTAGGCCCTGCTTCCTAACACTGTAGCATTGGGGATGAAGTTTCTAACACGTTAACATTGGGGAGCATATTCAAACCATAGCGAGAAGGAACACCCTCCAAGTTGTTTTATGAGGCTAGCATTACCCTCATAGCAAAGCCAGGCAAAAATTCTACAAGGAAAGAAAATTACAAGCCAATATCCCTGATGAATATATATGCAGAAATCTTTAGCACAATACTGGAAAACTGAATTCAATAGCATATTAAACAAATAAGTCGGATTTATCCCTGGGATACAAAGATGGTTCAATATAAATAATCAGTAAGTGTGGTACAACACATTAACAGAAAGAATGAAGGACAAAAATTATATGATTATCTCGATAAATATTTAAAACAACATTTGACAAAATTCAACAATCTTTTATGACAAAAACTCTAAACAAATTTAGGTATAGAAATAATATACCTCAACACAATAAAGGTCATATTTCACAAGCTGCCATCATAGTCAACCATAAATGGTTGAAAGCTTTTCCTCTAAAATCAGGAACAAGAACAGGATGCCCACTCTCACCTTTTGTTTAAAGTAGTAGTAGAAATCCTAGTCAAAGCAATTAGGCAATAAAAATAATTTTATTTCTTTATTTTATTTCTTTATTTTATTAGGCATCCAAAATGGGAAGGAGGAAATAGCATTGTTTCTGATTGCAGGAGGTGTGATCTTGTAATAGAAATTCCTAAAGACACTACCCCAAAACTAATTAGAACTATAAATGAATTTAATAAAGTTGCAGGATATAAAAAGCAGTTGTGTTTCTGTACAGTAATAACACATTATCTGAAAAAGAAATTAAGATATCAGTCTGATTCACAACAGCATCAAAAATAACAACATATAAATAAACTTAAGGAGATGCAAGATCAATACACCAAAAACTATGAAACATTGATAAAAGAATTGGAAGAATACACAAATGGGAAAATATCCCATGGTCATGAATCAGAAGCATCAATCTTATAAAAATATTCATAATACCCAAAGTGATCTACAGATTCAACGCAATCTATCAAAATTTCATTGGCATTTTTCACAGTAATAGAAAAAACAATCCTAAAATTCATATGGAACCACAAAAGACCCCGAATAGCCCAAGCAATCTTTAGCAGGAAGAACAAAAATGAAGTCATCACATCTCCTGATTTTAAATTATATTACAAAGCTATAGTAGCCAAAAAATGTGGTACTGGCATAAAAACAGACAAAGAGACCAATGGAACAGAATAGGAAGCCCATAAATAAACCCATGCATATATGGTCAACCAGTCTTTGACAAGGGTGCCATGAATACACAATGGGAAAAGGATCATTGTTTTCAATTAATGGTGTTGGGAAAACTGGATATCCTCATACGAAAAAGAAAAAAAGGAAAGAAAAAGAAATTGGAGAATTACCTGACACTGTACACAAAAATCAAATTAAAATTGATTAAAGATTTAAAGTAAAGGCCTGAAACCACAAAACTTCTAGAAGAAAACAGAGAGAGAAAGCTCAATAAGATGGATCTTAGAAATGATGTTTTGAATATGACACCAAAAACACTAGCAACAACAGTAAAAACAAGTAACTGGGACTACACCACACTAAAATATTTCTTTAGAGCAAAGGAAACAATGACACGTAAAGGCAACTCACAGAAAATATACAAACGGCAACAGGTATGTGAAAAAATGCTCAATATCACCAGTCATCAGGGAAATACAAATCAAAACTAAAATGAGATGGGATCTCACATCTGTTAGAATGGCTGTTATCAAAACACCAACAGATAACAAAGTTGGTGAGGTTCTGGAGAAAAGGGAACCCTTATGCATTGATGCTGGGAATGTGAATTGGTGCTGCCATTATGGTGAACAGTATGGAGGTTCCTCAAAAAATTATAGAACTACCACATGATCCAGCGGTTCTCCTTCGGGGTATATATCCAAAGTAACTGAAATCAGTGTTTTGAAGAGAAATCTACACCCCCATGTACACTGCAGCAGTCACAATAGCCAAGATAGGGGAACAACCTAATGTCCATCAGTGGATGAACTGATAAAATGTGACATACATACAAACACACAGACACACACACACACACACACACACACACACACACACACACACACACACAGAGAGAAAAACACACAGGCAGAGGAGTATTATCCAACCTTCAAAGAAAGGAAATCCTGCCTTTTTGAACAACATGGATAAGCCTGGAGGATATTACAGTAAGTGAAATAAGCAAGCCAGGGAATGGTAAATACCACGTGGTCTCACTTATATGTGGAATCTAGAGACATGGCTCATAGAAACAGAGAGGAGAATGATGGTTGCAGGGGGCCGGGCCTGTGGGAAATGGGCAGGTGCTGGTCAAAGGGAACAAACTTTCAGTTACACGATGAGTTAGTTTTGGAGACCTAATGTTGCTATAACTAAAATAATAATGTTTTGTATACTTGAAATTTGCTAAGAGAGTAGATTTTAAGTATTCTTACCACAAGGATAAAAATGGTAGCTACATGAGGTGATGGATATGTTAATTGTCCTGATTGTGGTAATCATTTTGCAGTGTATATGTGTATCAACTTGTGTTGTACACCTAAAATATATACAAGTTTTATTTGTCACTTATACCACAATAAAGCTGGAAAAGTTGAATACATTTTAATGTATTTTGGCACAATTTTTTGTGTATAAAGTTCTTGTGTCTTAGTTTTTTTCTAGGTACCTGGTGGAGGTTATTGCTAATTCTAAAAATTGTTTTAATTGATTGTTATTGAAATATTGGAAAGCGTTTTTAAAGTTTTTTTTTTCCTATAGTCTTTCCAAACTCTTATTAGGTCTGATACTTTGTATATGTTTTTGAATTTTATACGTAATCATTCTGTCAGTGAAGAATGATAATATTGTCTCTTTTCCATCCTTGTTACTTATTTTCTTAATTGTGCTGGCTGGGAATTCCCATGAAATATTGAATAGTAGTAGGGAAGGTGAGCATTTTTGCTGTGTCTTCATTAGGAATGCTTTCTTTAAATTTTTTGAGACTGAGTCTCACTCTGTCGGCCAGGCTGGAGTACAGTGGTGTGATCATGGCTCTCTGCAACCTCTGCCTCCTGGGCTCAAACAACTCTCCTGCCTCAGCCTCCTGAGTAGCTGGGATTACAGGCATGAGACTCCACCCCGGCTAATTTTTTGTGTTTTTAGTGGAGATGAGGTTTCACCATGTTGGCCAGGCTGGTCTTGAACTCCTGACCTCAGGTGATTTGCCCACTTCGGCCTCCAAAAGTGCTGGGATTACAGGCCTGAGCCACCGCGCCTGGCCAGGAATGCTTTTGGTATCTCTCTCTGTCTATCTATCTATCTATCTATCTATCTATCTATCTATCTATCCATCCATCCATCCATCCATCCGTCTTCATTCTGTTTATTTCTATCTGATCTATTTATTTATTTTTAGAGACAGGATCTTACTCTGTCACACTGGCTGGAGTGCGGTGGTGTTATCATAGCTCATGGCAGCCTTGAATTCCTGGGCTCAAGCAATCCTTCTGCCTGAGAATGCTTTTAAAATGCTCAGCATTAAGTGTGCCATTTGCCTCAGGATTTGCATAGCTTCTCTTTACGAGGTAAAAAGAGTTGTCAGGGAAGCATTGGAAATACTGTTATAGAATTACTAACAAGTTCACTAATTAGGATTTTAACTGAAGTCACTGTTACTTAAAATAATTTATTTCAACAAAAACTTATTTGTGGAGATGGAGTCTCACTTTGTCGCCCCAGTTGGAGTGCAGTGGCGCGATCTCAGCTCACTGCAACCTCCGCTTCCTGGGTTCAAGCAATTCTCCTGCCTCAGCCTCCTGAATAGCTGAATAGCTATTGTTTTGTTTTGTTTTTTGAGACAGAGTCTTGCTCTGTCACCCAGGCTGGAGTGCAATGGTACCATCTCCACTCACTGCAACCTCTGCCTCTGGGTTCAAGAAATTCTCCTGCCTCAGCCTCCTGGGTAGCTGGAATTACAGGCGCATGCCACCACGCCCAGCTAATTTTTGTATTTTTAGTAGAGACGGGGTTTCACCATGTTGGCCAGGCTGGTCTCGAACTCCTGACCACAGGTGATCCACCTGCCTCGGCCTCCCAAAGTGCTGGGATTACAGGCGTGAGCCACCGTGCCCAGCCTCAACACAAATTTTAACAATTATTTTAACAATGGGCAGTGTGTTTGGTAGCATGTTAAAATGGTAATTGCCTTTTATTTCCTGTAGGGAAAAGTTATACCTCTATATTAATATTTTCAACATTTGAAGGTCATAACTGATAGTGAGCTCGTAGAATTTAGCAGCCTTCCTGTGGAGTCCTCATGGCTCTTGAGGTATCTGCCTGGCTTCTTAGAGTTTTATAGAACACAATTTGTCAACCTGATGTAGAATGTACTTCTCCTTTTACAATGGTGATAATTATGACTTGCTCTCTATCACATGGAAATCATATGATATCGTAATCATAATTAGAACCAAAGAATGTTAGACCAAGGTGTTTCCCACTATATGTATGTGAACCTATTAATCAATCTAAATAATGCCAGGTAATAATCAGTGCATTCCTAACATGAGCTGATGTTTTCCTCATGCTACTGCTAATCCTTACAATGACTTTGCAGTCTGGGTATTACTGTGCCAGTTTTATACAGGTGATTAAACGGTGGGGTTGAGAAGTGAAGAAAGTTACTTGCAATAAATGGTAATGGCTGTGGTACAGCCTACTGGAGATTCTTTTTCTCCCTGAGACTTTTAGCTGCCTTTGTCTGCCCTGAAACCCATAAGCTAGGGGGAAAAAAAAAAAAATCAAACCAGCAGTAGAAATAAAAGCAGTGAATCGTATGGCTTTGACAGATTGGGCCTTGCTATGTGATTGCAAAAAATTTAAGTTTGACATCCTGAGTTTTTGAGCTTTTCATGGAGTGCAGGAAAAGGTCTAGCTGATGGAAACAGTTTTTCCCCCGCAGTTGAGTAACAAGATTGATGTGTATAGTGTCAGTCAGAAGGGTGTGGTTGTCAATTCTGTACCTTAACTCTAACGTGTACTGTGAGACAGGGGATGACCATGATTGCAAACTTGTTTTCTAGCTGTTCTAAGTCGAAAAGGTAAATAATTCCCCCTATGCTGGCTATCTCCATGAAATAAATCTTCATGTTTTTTCCTTTACCTTCTCCCAACAACTTTGGACTGTGTGAGAAAAGTTGAAGGAAAATACAGATATTTCTTTCTTGAATGCGGTCAGATAGCTACTGTGGGAAACTTCTCGAGATTTACTTTGCCCTTTCGTTTAACCAAGGACTCTTTAGATTTAAAGGCCTCTAGAATATGAAACCTAGGGACCCGGGCTCACCAGATTGGAACTTAAAATTGTAGGGAGCAAAAGAAGTGATGGTTTGACCCAGAAAGTGCAGGTATTCCCATTCAACAAGTCTAGACAGTGAACTCATGTTTACTAGAGAGCCAGAATGGACCACCTCTGACTATATAATTCATTTTCCAATGTTAAACTGCTTTGAATCCAATAGAATTATTGAATTTTATTGCTGAGCTACTTAGAGAAAGTTAAGTTTCATTTCAGAAGAATTAAAATATTTTGATGCTTGAACATTTTTGTGATGATCTTTGTAGCAAAACCTCAGGATGCATCTAAAGCATCAACCATCTTCTCTGTCAGCATGGCCTAGTTGGAAGAACTACGCCATCGTGGCCTGTGGTTGTGAAGCTGAGTGATGATACCCAGATGTGCAAATGTGCCTAGCTTTGTGGGCGGTGTCAGGCAGTGGCCTGTTCACCTAGAGTGTTGTAAGTTCTCTTTCACAGAGCTGCAGACTCTGATGGACAGCCACCATTGGGGTTGTGCATGGGATTCCAGGCAGACATGACATTCTATATGTAAAATACGTATCTTCTTATTAATTGGTTTAGAATTGATGCCAGTAATTGGCATTGGGATGCACCTATGTATAGAATAAATTCAATTAAAATACTTTTTGAACTGCTCTTATATCCTTGTAAAATATGCACATGCAAAATTAAAGAAACAATCAAACTTCAGCTCACCCTTACGTGTGGAATTTTATCCTGTTGCTGACTGTTGATAAAGATCACCCTCCCATGTTTCCTCTCTACACCCAAGGGCAAGGTCTTACTTTGACTGGCAGGTGGCTCATGTCCTTGGCAGATCATGGTTCCGTATGGATTAGTCTATATTAAATTACTTTTTGATATTGCTACAAACACCCAGTTAGCGTATTATCTTAAATCAGTACCCTCGCTCCATATTTCTCTTGGCCCTGCAGGTAAGGAAGGAAGAGATCTCAGGGTAATCCATGCTGCTGCTGCTACTGCTGGTGATTCAGTACTTCTGTCAGTTAGTCAGAAGCTGGGTTTTTTTTCCCATTTGTTATTTTTCTTTACTGAGGTAAAATTAACATAACAGTAATAATTTGTATGTGAATAATTCTTTGGCATTTAGTACATTCACACTGTTGTGTAACCACTCCCTCTATAGAAGTCCAAAATATTTTCATTATCTCCAAAGGAAATCCCATACTCATTAAATCGTTTCTCCCCATTTCCACTCTCCTAGGCCCTGGAAGCCATCAGTCTGAATTATGTCCCTATGAATTGTTACCTGTTCCTGATGTTTTATACAATTGGAGCCATACAATATGTGGGTGTGAATTTCTCCTTCTTTTTTCAAGGATAGTTTTATAGGATATATCATACAATTTTTGGTTGGAAGCATGCCCCCATCCTGCCCATCACTTTAAAATGTCATTTCATTGCCTTCTGGTCCCCTGGTGTCCGATGAGAAAAGTCAGCTGTTAATCTGTTTGAGGATCCCTTATGTGAATCAGTGGCTCCTCTCTTGGTGACTTCAAGATTTTCTGTTTGCCCTTGGCTTTTTGACAGTTTGATTATAATGTGTCTCGGTGTGGATTTCTTTGTATTTATCCCACTTGAAATTCACTGAACTTCTTGTGTGTGTAGATTTGTATCTTTTATCATGTATGGGAAGTTTTGGTGGTTATTTCTCCAGATATTCTTTGTGTTCCTTTCGCTCTCACCTCTCCTTCTGGGATTCCTGCTATGTACTTGGTGTTGGTATGCTTGATGGTGTTTCATACCTGTTCCTCTTTTTTCATTTTTGTTCTTCCTCTCAGACTGGATAATTTTCATTGCCCTGTCTTTAAATTCACTGGTTCTTTCTTCTGCCTAGTCACGTCTGTTACTGAGATGCTCTAGTGATTTTTTTAAAAAAAATTCAGTTAGTGTACTTTTTGACCTTAGAATTTGACTCCCTTCTATAATTTCCGTGTCTTTATTGCAATTCACTTATTTGTTCATACATTCTTATCCTGATTTCCTTTAGCTCCTTTTCCATTCTTTCCTTTAAGTCATTTAGCATATTTAGGGCAGTTGATTTAAAGTCTTTGTTTAGTAAGTCCAATGTGTGTGTTTCTTCAGGGACAATGTTTGTTAATTTCTCATGTGAATGAGCCATATTTTCTGTTTCTTTACATGGTTCATAAGTTATTGTTGAAAACTGAACATGCCAGGCACAGTGGCTCACACCTGTAATTGTAGTACTTTGGGAGGCTGAGGTGGGCAGATCACTTGAGGTCAGGAGTTTGAGACCAGCATGGCCAACATGGCAAAATCTCATCTTTACTAAAAATAGAAAAATTAGCCAGGTGTGGTGGTGCATGCCTGTAATCCCAGCTGCTCTGGAGGCTGAGGCAGGCGAATCAGTTGAATCCAGGAGGTGGAGGTTGCAGTGAGCTGAGATCGAGCCACTGTACTCCACCCTGGGTGACAGAGTGAGACCCTGTCTCAAAACAAACGAACAAATAAACACCTGGACATTTTGCATATTAAACAGAGGTAACTCTGGAGATCAGATTCTTCCCCCACCTCAGGGTTTGTTGTTGCTTGGGTTTGTTGTTGCTTGCTATAGACTAGAGTTTTGCAAGATCTGTAATTCCTTACTGCGTGTGATCTCTGAAGTCTGTGTTTAGTTGTTTGTTCAGCTAGTGCTGTCAAAGAGATTTCCTTGAGCACCAGATGCCAAAACATGATAGAGAGCAAGGGGGTTGGAGAGAGAGGCAGAGAATAAGAGAGAGAGAGACAGAGACAGAGACAGAGAGACAGAGAGGAGACTGACTCTGCTTATCTGTATGGAGTGGCTCTGTGGTGGAGTCCTCCTTCAACTCTTAGCCTGGCTGTTTACAACTATGCCTTAACTTTCATTTCTTGTTTATACTGAACCTAGAGCTCATCCAGAGGTGGAAGACTGGGGTCTTCTCAGTTCTCTTCTGAGCATGCGTTCTGCTCCGGGCATGCACATGGCTTTCTACATTCCGCCATATACACAGGTGCTTTGGGATGCCTGAATTTCTTTTTCCCTTTTATTTTTAGTTGTCAGATAGTAACTGTACATATTTATGGGATACAGAGTGATATTTCAATATGTGTATACAATGTGTAATGATTGAATCAGGATAATTAGCATATCCATCACCTCATTTCTTTGTGTTGTGAACATTGAAAATCCTCTGTTCTAGCTTTTTGAGAATATATAATAATTTATAGTTAACCATATTCACCCTATAGTGCTGTAGAACACCAGAACTTGTGCATCTAGCTGCATTTTGTATCCATTAACCAACCTCTCACCATCTCCCACTCCCGGGTACCCTTCCCAGACCCCGCACCCACAATTCGAATTCTCTATTTCCATGAGCTCATTTTTTTTCAGCCCTCACATATGGTTGAGATCATGTGGTGTTTATCTTCCAGTGCCTGACTTACTTTGCTTAATATAATATACTTCAGGCTGATCCATGTTGCCATAAATAACAGGATTTCATTGTTTTGTTTGTTTGTTTGTTTTGAGGCAGAGTCTCGCTCTGCCGCCCAGTCTGGAGTGCAGAGGTGCAATCTTGGCTCACTGCAACCTCTGCCTACCAGGTTCAAGTGATTCTCTTGCCTCTGCCTACTGGATAGCTGGATTACAGGTGCACACCAGCACGCCAGGCTAATTTTTATATCTTTAGTAGAGATGGGGTTTCACCATGTTGGCCAGGCAGGTCTTGAACTCCTGACCTCAAGTGATCTGCCCGCCTTGGCCTCCCAAAGTGCTGGGATTACAGACATGAGCCACTGTGCCCGAACAGGATTTCATTCTTTTTTTTTAATGGCCAGATAGTTTTCCATTTTCATTCTATCTTATGGCCAAATAGTATATCATATGTACATCACATGGTATTTATCATTCTCCGGCTTATTTCACTTGGTGTAATGTCCTTCAGGCTTATCTATGTTATTAAAAAAGGCAGGATTTCCTTCTTTTTAAGTGAATAGTACTCTATTTTGTGTGTGTGTGTGTGTGTGTGTGTCTCCCATTTTCTTTACCAATGTATCAATTTTGTTATGATTTTCTCAATTTCTTTATCCATTGGTGGACACTTAGACTGATTTCCTACCTTAGATATTGTGAATAGTGCTGTAACGAACATGAGAGTACAGATATCTCTTCAACATACTGATTTCCTTTCCTTTGGATAAACAGCCAGCAGTGGGATTGCTGGATCATATGGTAGTTCTGTTTTTACTCTTTTGAGAAATCTCCATGCCGTTTTCCTTAGCAGCTGTACTAATTTACATTCCCACCAACAGTGTATAGTTCCCCTTCCATTCTCGCTAGCATTTATTACATTCTGTCTTTTTGATAATAGCCGTTGCAACTGGGTTGGGATGGTATATATCATTGTGGTTTTGATTTGCCTTTCCCTGATGATTGGTGATGGATGTCGAGCATTCTTTCATATACCTCCTGGCCATTTGTAGGTCTTCTTTTGAAAAATGTCTATTCAGATCCTTTGCCCACTTTTTAATGGGATTATTTGTTCTTTGCTGTTGAGATGTTTGAGTTCCTTGTGTTGAATGCCTGAATTTCTTAAAGAAACCCTGTCCACAGCCTTTTCTTTCATGGTTTTGGCACTCTACCATGTGCCTCAATGGTAATCTTCTGTCCCAGGGGCTGCAGTTTGCTCATTTGCCTTCTAGTGTTTTCCAGGAGTGCCTGCTGCTTTTCTGTCCTGAGTGCATTCTGTTACACAAAACAGAGAGGAGCCCCTTGAGTCAGTCCTTCAGCAGCCTCCCGGCAGGTTAGAACAAACACAATTCTGTGTGAATTAAGTCTGCTCTGCACCCTTGGGAACCAGGGGCCAGGTCCTGCACTGGAAACACTGCTGCTGTCTTCGAGACCATCGCACTGTGGAGCTGGAGAGGAGGGTGGATTTGGGCAGATGAAAACACTGCAGAGCCTTCCTCCTGCTTTTATTTTGCCTTTCTCTCCATTCCAGTTTTGTTTGGTTGCTGCGAAGCATTGACTGTTTCCGTTATTCTGACAAAGTTGATTCTGTCAGTTTTTGCTTGAATTTTCAATGGTTTTGTGGAGGATGGACCCTTGGAGCTGTCTACTCTGCTTTTTTGCTGATGTCCCAGGCCAGAAGCCAGAAATGCCAACAAAGTATGCTTTTGGCTTGCAGGGTGAGTCTTAGGGTTAAAGCTTTCATGCTTTAAACAGGCTAAGTGCCCAATAAAACCCTTCGAGCAATAGACAAATAAAAATTCGAATTCATAACCAGTTAGTGTTTTCTTTCCTGCTGTAACCCTTAGTTCACATTCTGTATTTACATATGACAATACGTGCTTTTAAAAGGCTTTTTTTCCGCATCATAGTCAATAGATACTTTGTGACTTAAGTTCATATTTCATTCAGTAAAGAATTTATTCCACAAGTGAGCTCTATGGGTTAAGGTGTGGCAGGTCCTTAGGAAGCAAGGTGTTTATAAATGAATAGAATAGCATCTTAGCTGAGTGTTTCTGTTAGCATGATTACTTTAAAAAATCTGTTTTTTGCATATATGATAATCCCTTTTTTCAGTAAAAGACAAGCAAATAAAAAGCAAGTGTGTGAGAGTCTGTGTGTGTGTGTGTGTGTGTGTGTGTGTGTACACGCATGCATGTACATATAGCATATGAATGATTATTTTCTGTTGGTAGTGTTTGCGTTTGTTACAATGCATGTGTACACGATGGACAGTTTGGGATCTGACACTTGAAGAGAAGTTTAATCATGCAGTACTGCTTCTGGGCCATGGTCCTGGCCCTCCAGAACTAGCCGTGTTGTGGGTGATGTGACAGATTTATTCCTTCCACTAGGGCAGTGGAATGCCCTCTGAACAATTAAAAATCTCGAAAGGGGCCCCCAAATCCACTTGCAGCCCATGCCAAGGCTCATGAATGGGTATCATGAATGGAAGGGCCATAGGGTAACTTTCTGTTTTAATTGAACATTCTTGCTATTAGATGTGAATGTTCTAACTCTTGAAGGAGCCTATTTGCTTTCAACCTGTATTGTAACAAATTAAAACATTTTAAAAAATCTTTAAAATTGTTGGTTCCTTCTGAGCTTTGACATCCTGGGAAAGCCCCGGCTGCCCTCCCGGGTTGCATGTGTCTACCTGTGCGTGCAGCGTGTATCCCGCAGGAGCTCCAGGACTGCAGAAGAGGCTGTCAGCAGTGAGGTCATCATAGTGTGAAAGCTTTTATATGAGGACTTGCAGATTTTATAATAGCTGAAATGTAGACTATAGCCAGATAGGCAGTTTCCAACAAACTAATAAAATCAGTCATTTTGTAGTTATTTAAAAAATGTAATGATCAGAAATCTCAGCAAGTTATTTTGAGGATTGAGTAAACTGATTCTGAAGTTGAAGAATAGTTGACACAATAGCAAAGGAGATCAACCAAGTTAGAGGACTAACAATACTCGACTTCAACACTTACTTAAAGTAACCAAGATAGTGTGGTCTTAATGAAATAATAGACAATTTATTTCTAACTAGTTAGACCACACAATATAGTTAGCTAATATCTGAAACATGGAACAAAAACAATTCAAGGGCAAAAGGACAGTTTATTCAAGAGATGGTGCTGGAACAGCTAGAGGCCTGCATGCAAACTCTTCCCAAAAATGCACTTTAAAACAGATCATAGACCTAAGTATAAAACATAAAATTATACAGCTCCTCATAAATTACATCGGAGAAAATCTCTGGGTTTGGTGATGGATTTTTTAAATACAACACCGGAGGGACAATACATGAAAGAAAAAATCGGTAAGCTGGACTTCCTTAAACTTAGAAACTTCTGCCCTGCTAAAGACACTGTCAAGAGAATGAAAAGAAAAACCTAGGAGAAAATATGTGCAGAAATTATATCTGATCAAGGACTTTTATTCAAAATATACAAGTAACTCTTCAACCTCAATAATAAGTAAACAAATAACCTGATTTAAAAATGGGCAAACAACCTGAACAGGCGTCTCACTGAAGATCTGCAGATGTCAAATAAGCGTATGAAAAGATGTTCAACATCATATGTCATTAGGAAAGTGCAAATTAAAACAACAGTGGGATGCCACCGCACACCTGTTAGAATGGCTAAAAGCCAAAACACTGATAGCATCAAATGCTGATGAGGAGGTGGAGCAACAGGAAGTCTCATGCATTGTTGCTGGGAACGCTAAATACTACAGCCACTTTGGAAGACAGTTGAGCAGCTTCTAACAAAATGAAACATACTCTTACCATATGAGCCTGCAGTCATACTCCTTGGTATGTACCCAAATGAATTAAAGACTTATGGCCCTACAAAAGCCTGCACTTGGATGTTTGTAGCATCTTTATTCATAATTGCCAAAACTTGGAAGCAGTGGAAATGTCCTTCCATAGGTAAATTGATAAACTGTGAGACATCCAGTGTAATACTTTCGAGCACTAAAAAGAAATGAGCTATCAAGCTGTGAAAAGGTCTGGAACTTTAAATTCATATTACTAAGTGGAAGAAACCAGTCTGAAGAGGCTGCATACCGCTGTGATTCCCAAGATATGACATTCCAGATAAAGCAAGACTGTGGGGACAGTAAAAAGATCAGTGGTTGCCAGTGGTTTGAGGGAGGGAAAGATGAATAGGCAGGGCACAGAGGGCAGTGAAACTGTCCCTTAAGATACTACAGTAGTGGGTGCATGTTGTTATACATTTGTCCAGACCTGCAGAATGTACAACACCAAGAGTGAACCCTAATGTATACCACGGACTTGGGTGATAATGATGTGTCAGTGTGTAGGTTCATTGATTGTAAGAAATGTACCGGCCGGGCATGGTGGCTCACGCCTGTAATCCCAGCACTTTGGGAGGCCAAAGCAGGTAGATCACCTGAGGTCAGGAGTTCGAGACCAGCCTGACCAACATGGTGAAACCCCATCTCTACTAAAAATACAACAAATTATTAGCTGCGTGTGGTGGTGGGCACCTGTAATCCCAGCTACTTGGGAGGCTGAGGCAGGAGAATTGCTTGAACCTGGGATGTGGAGATTGCAGTGAGCTGAGACCATGCCACTGCACTCCAGCCTGGGCAACAAGAGTGAAACTCCGTCTCAAAAGAAAAAGAAAAAAAAAAAGAAGTATACCACTCTGGTGGAGAAAGCTGTACTTCTGGGGAGAGGGGGAGTATATGGCAACTCTCTGCCCTTTTTTGCTCTATTTTGCTGTGAACTGAAATCTGCCCTAAATAATAAAGTGTATGAATTAAATAAACCTTAAAAACGTCGTGTTTGGCAGCATGTGGGGGTAGAAGGCAGGAACCGCTTATTCATCAAGTCAGACAACCATTGCAGTCCTAACAAGGCAAATTGTGTCTAGGACTAACTGACTGATTTATAGAGGAAGATCAAGGCACTGCTCTTCTCCGTATGGCCTTATCCTTGCCTTCAACCCCCAGGGTGCACTTAGCCAGGCTATGTTAAACATATAATTTAATATTTTTAATCTTTATGCCTTATAAATGTTTCCTTCAGAATTTTTATTAGATTGTAAGTAGGTGTAGTGGAGTTGCAGAGTGCAGTATTCACACTGATCTCAGATGTGGAGGGAATGTGTGTCTTCCTTATTAATATTTTTTTTTGTATAATGAGTCTTCTTCTGCATGAATCTTGTGTCTGCTTGAGAGTGGGAGGGGTGTTTTAATTGTTTCATTCACAGAGGTCCCTGAGGGCCTTACTACTCCAAGTGTGGCCCATCCGTTAGGAATCTCTGCATCTCCTGGGAGCCTGTTAGAAACGCAGGGTCTCAGGCCCCACTCCAGATATTCTGAAGCAGGATCCGCATTTTAACGGCATTCGCATGGGATTCCTATGCATACTTCTTTTTATTTATTTATTTATTTTTTTTACTTTAAAAAATGCTTTATTGCTAAGAAATGCTAACAAATTGGGCACATGCTGTTGAAAAAACGGTGCTGATAGACATGCATGATACTGAGTTGACAAACTTTCTTTTCTTTTTCTTTTTTTCTTTTTTTTTATTATTATTGTACTTTAAGGTCTAGGGTACATGTGCATAACGTGCAGGTTTGTTACATATGTATACTTGTGCCATGTTGGTGTGCTGCACCCATCAACTCGTCATTTAGATCAGGTATAACTCCCAATGCAATCCCTCCCCCCTCCCCCCTCGCCGCTCCCCATGATAGGCCCCGGTGTGTGATGTTCCCCTTCCTGAGTCCAAGTGATCTCACTGTTCATTTCCCACCTATGAGTGAGAACATGCGGTGTTTGGTTTTCTGTTCTTGTGATAGTTTGCTGAGAATGATGGTTTCCAGCTGCATCCCTGTCCCTACAAAGGACACAAACTCATCCTTTTTTATGGCTGCATAGTTTTCCATGGTATATATGTGCCACATTTTCTTAATCCAGTCTGATGTAAAGGACCTCTTCAAGGAGAACTACAAACCACTGCTCAGTGAAATAAAAGAGGACACAAACAAATGGAAGAACATACCATGCTCATGGATAGGAAGAATCAATATTGTGAAAATGGCCATACTGCCCAAGGTAATTTATAGATTCAATGCCATCCCCATCAAGCTACCACTGAATTTCTTCACAGAACTGGAAAAAACTACTTTAAAGTTCCTATGCATACTTCTGATTCAGAAGCGCCCCATAGGTAGTGCTGAGCCTCTCAGATTTCTCAGCCTCTGCCTGCCCTGCAGGCTCCTCTTCAGAATGGCATCTGGGAGCAGGGATGGTGTAACTGTCTGATGTCACTGGGGGCAAGGAGCAGAGACTCTGGGCACAGCATCCTTTGGCGTCATGGACCCCCAAGGCAGCACACCTTCTCCACCTGCTTACTGCTGTCATCTCTTCTCCTGTGCTTGGGTGTGGTCTGGGGACTTTCCCTTGCTGACTCAGTTCCCCTGGGTTCCTCCGTAGGACTCCTGAGTGTTTGATGCATCCCCCATCTGGTCCTTGGGGGCCTCCTCACCATGGTGGTCCCCTTGTCTCCCCTCCACATTGCCCAGCTGTTACCTTCGAGACTCTCATCCCCCAACTGCAGCCGTGAGGTTTTCCGGATTCCCACTCACACCTTCAGAAAGTCAAAACGGCCCGGGAAATGGGATGTTCAGTGCGTCCAAACCAGTGTCCACCAGGTTTGCTGTGGCACAGGTTTGCTCTGACAGCAGTCCAGGTTGGCAGGCTCTGCCCCTCCTCCCCCTCCTAGACTCTGCTCCTCTCTTCTGGGACTTGGGAGAGCGGACCCCATGCTGCCTCCCCATGCCCTGCCTAACTCTCCGCATGTTCCCTTCCTTCCACCACATCCAGCTCCTTTTCTTCGCATCACGTCCTTCTCTGACTGTGCTCCAGTGAGCCTGTGGCCTCCCTGCCCTACCAGGGTGCTGTCCACGCAGGGAACGAAGCACACTGCCCACTGGAGGGCCCTCTGTGCCACAGGGAAGCTATCTCCTTAGGACTGGACACCCACTTATTTCTCAGTGTGCGTTTGTCATTTGTGTGTGTGTGTGTTTTTTTTTTTTTTTTTGCTATAGTGAATGGTCTTGTATACACATTTTTGGACACTTGTCTGGTTATTTTCGTAGGATGAGCCCTTAAAAAACTGAAATTGTAGCTTCAAAAGAAATGCCTTGTTTTGAGCCTTGGATATATTCAGACATGTTATTAAAAGCATACTAGTAACTTGAATCAGTAAGAAGAATTCAACAACAATATGAAACTTTAAAGTTGCCAGAAGGGAAAAAAAGCAGAGATAATTAGAGTAATGAGGTGTATTATCTAGGACTATTTTAATCACAGATCACATCAGTGCAACCCAGATTTGCGTAGTGAAAAAGCAAATGTTTTAGCTCATGAAACTGAAAATTCTAAGAGTAGGGGATGTATCTGTTGATGCAGAGGTTCCAGCTGTGTCCACAGAACCACATTGCTTTTCCTCTCTTCCTGGGCTCTGTTCTCCTCTCTCTGTGGCTCCATTCCTAGACAGCCTCTACCTCATGGCCTCACGCAGCTGCTACAGTGACAGACCTCTCATCCTTTCTCTCACCTTCAGCCCAGTGGGAAGAGCGTTTGTTTCTTCTGCAAGATTCCTGGCAGATCTCTCATTGACTTGACCTCTGTGGCTAGAGGGATAGAACAGCTCATTCTACGTCCCAGCGTGTGTATGTGTCTGTGTGTGTGTGTGTGTGTGTGAGAGAAAGAGAGAAAGAGAGCAAAAGGGAGGGAGGGGGGAGAGAGAGAGACAGAGAGAAAGAGAGAGAGACAGAGAGAGAGAAAGAGAGAGAGACAGAGAGAGAGAGAGAGAGAGAATTTCAGACAAAGCTCTTCACAGCAGCCCTTAGGGGCGGAGAAGTGGGGAGCAGGTCCTCCTTCCCATAGCTGTGCTGTCCAGCTGGTTCCTGAGCACTGACGTGTGGCTGGTGCTGCTTGCCATGTGCTGCTGTTTATGTAAAACACCCACTGTATTAGGCCCTTCTTGTGTCGCTATAAAGAAATACCTGAACCTGGGTAATTTATTAAAAAAAGAGATTTAATTGGCTCTTGGTTCTGCAGGCTGTACAGGAAACATAGCAGCATCTGCTTCTGGGGAGGCCTCAGGGAGCTTTTATTCACAGCGGAAGGCAAAGCAGGAGCAGCTTCATACCATGGGGAGAGCAGGAGCGGGCGTTGGAGAGGTGCCACGCAATTTTTTATTTATTTATTTATTTTTTTGAGACGGAGTCTCGCTCTGTAGCCCAGGCTGGAGTGCAGTGGTGCTATCTTGGCTCACTGCAAGCTCCGCCTCCCGGGTTCACGCCATTCTCCTGCCTCAGCCTCCTTAGTAGCTGGGACTACAGGCACCCGCCACCACGCCCAGCTAATTTTTTGAATTTTTTAGTAGAAACGGGGTTTCACCATGTTAGCCAGATGGTCTCGATCTCCTGACCTTGTGATCCGCCCGTCTCGGCCTCCCAAAGTGCTGGGATTACAGGCGTGAGTCACCGCGCCTGCCCCACACACTTTTAAATGACCAGATCTTGCAAGAACTCAGTATCACGAAGACGGCATCAAGCCATGAGGGATCTGCCGCCATGATCCAGACACCTGCCACGGGGCCCCACCTCCAGCATCAGGGATTATATCTCACCATGAAATCTGGGCGGGGACAAATATCCAAACTACATCACACACAGATTTTAAAGACTTGAGGTACATGAAGGAATGTACAACAGCTCATTAATACTTTTTATTTTGTTTACACATTGAAAGGATAATATTTTTAATGTATTGGGTTGAAGAAAATACATTGTTAAATTTAATTCCTTTCTACTCTTTTTAATGTGGCTAGCAGGAGATTGTAAAGTACACCCAAGGCTTGTCTTATGCTTCTGCTGGACAGTGATTCCCAGAGGGAAACAGAGCTTGATTTGCAGGGGAGTGATTGACCAGTGAGGACCATCCAGTCCATTCTTACCCATGTACACCTCAGGAATGCCCATGCCCACGTGAAGTACACCCACCCCCTCCCCAAGTGGGTACAGCCTTGAGTCTGTCCTGCGTAGGGGGTGGGCATGGTCTGTATGGAGATCTTCCTGGACCGTTTTCCCTGGCCATGTCTGAGATGGACAGGGTCCCCTCCCCAGGCCTACAGCTTTTTCTCAGCCATGTTCTGTTAGGCACAGGTCTGGAGATTGGTAGCTGCAGAGTAATCAGAGACCACCGATGGCCAGGTTTGGTGTTTGTCTGGTCCTAAGATTCCTTGAAAAATTTAATGGGCTTTCAGCATGTATCCACAGTTCTCCAAGCTCTAAGGGCTAATAACCAAAGCCAGAATCTTCGTTTCTTTGTCTCCTAGCAACAGTTTCTCTCCTCAGCCCTTATTTTTTTTTTTGCACTTTTTGTTGAGGTCTAACATACATGCAGAGAACTGCACAAACAGTTGAGTGTATAGCTCAGTATGTTTTTTACAAACTGAATGTCTCTGTGTAGTCGGCACCCAAAGGCAGAACATCAGTTGTACCTCAAGGTCCCCCTTGTGCTCCCTTCTACTTACTGCCCCAACAAGGGAACGTTTCTTCTGATTTTTGGCATCCTGTATTATTTTTTCTTGCTTTTGAACTTTATATAAATGGATTCATACAACATGTATTATTTAGTGTCTGATCTCTTACACTTTCAACAGTGTGTTTGTGAAGAGCCATCTGTATTGTGGAGTGGTTCATTCATGTGTATTGCTGTAGAGTGCTCTCTTGTGTGAGTACACTTACTTACCGGGTGTGCTGTTGATGGGCACTACGGTAGTTTCCAGTTTGGGGTCTTAGAGTCAGTGCTGCCGACACCTTCTTGTACGTGGCCTTGGTGAACATACGCGCCTGTTTGGATGGGTGTGTGCCGAGGAGAGTGGAATTGCTAGGGCGTGGGGTGTGCCGGTGTTCAACTCTTGTCGAGGCTGGCAGTCGGTTTTCCAGGGTGGCGGTGTCACTGTCCGCTCGCACCAGCAGTGTGTGAGAGGTCTGGCCACTCCTTGCTGGCAGTTGGCGTTTCTCCACCCTCACTTTGGTGCCTCTGTGGCTTCTCCTGTAGGGAAGTGGGAGAGACTCACTTGTCCCCTGCTTCCAGGTGGCATTTCTGCCTCATCTTTGCAGTCGAGGGAAATGTCTGTCCTCAGGTCCAGAAGTGTCCAGGAAGGACAGGGTGGTCAGCGGCAGAGGTAGGGTATTGGGGATGCATGTCCAGGTCTGGCCCTGCCTGGTGGTGGTGAAACCTTGGTGGCTGGACCACGAAGAGGGATGTGTCCTTTCTCTTTGTGGGCCCCATGCTGACCTCCTTGGTGTCTGCAGCAGCAGCCACTGAGTGGCTGTTTGGTGAACAGGCATTCTAATGCCATTTTCTTCTCCCGGGTTAGCTCAGAAGCCTGAAAATAATGGAGGGTCAGCTAATGGCTTCCCAATGAGTCCAACAGAACTACACATAGACTTTTTCCCTTTTATGTGGTGGCAGAGGCAGGTGGTCAACTTTATGATGGCTTCTGAAACAGTAGACGTATAATGAAATACACAAAACACTTTTCATGCTATTGAACGTGTTATGTAAATAGCCAGTCTCCTGTTAAAAACGTCGTTATTTGGGGGGATAAAAAAGAATTGCAGATTTTAGTTATAAAAATTTAGAGCTAAAGTTTCCTTTTGAAGAGTATAATTTGCTGTCTACAATGTATATGTGTGTATTATTGCTTTGCATTTCAGGCTGTTGGACTCTTGACATTTTGTAAGTTGGCCTTTGTTTTCACTTCAGATCTGTCACGTTTTCCCCAAATGTAATTATCTTGTCTGTGAATGTTTCTTAGTGGCTCTTGTCTCATGAGCAGATCTTACTGTGAACAAGATACAGATGCTGACCACTTGGGCAGGGATGTCCTGAGAAGGGAAATAGGAGACCTGTCCCCATGGGTCAGCTCGCCCTTCCCTGGATCCTGCTTCTCTGGAGGTCTCTCCTCTCGGGACGGCGCACCTGGAGAGGGTGCACTGTCGATCAGGGAGAGTAGACACTAGGGCTGGCATCACAGGTGCTAACTAGCTTCTCAGGGCCCGTACCCCTCTCTGAGACAGCCTGATGTCCCCTCTGCCAGATGGTACGGCCCTTCAAGGACCCTTCCTCCTCCTCCTTTCTTTCCATGTGAACTTCCAGGGATGTGTCTGCCCTTGGCGTCGCCTTCTTTCTATCCGGCACTCCCCCTCGCCCCCTGCTTCTCCTTCCTCTGCCCCTTTTGCCTGCTGGGTTGTGTTTTTTCCTCTGCCCTGGTGCGAGTCAGCTTCAGGCCACCGCCAAGTTGAATGCATTCCAAGGCGTGGTGAGTGAACCGTCCTTCCGGGTCCTGCTCTGAGGTTGGGACCCTGTGAGGTTGCCAAGGGAGCTGGGTGGAGCACAGAGCATTTTTTAATGGGGCTGTGGTCACAGGACTCAGCCCTGTCCAGGGACCGCTGTGGCAGGGTGGGCCTTCCTGTGCAGGCCGGCAGTAGCGATGACACCAAGAGTGTGCGCAGATGCAGCCTGCTGCGAGCCTGGACCCGCTCAGCGTTCTGTCTCCAGCTTGCTCCTCATAAGTAGCAGTGGTTATTGGCATCTGTGCGGTGAGGACTGGGGGCTCACAGACCGTTCCTGTCACCCCCTCCCACACTCTGTCTCAGTGCCGCACGTCTCTGCTGGCTTTGGTGTGAACATGTGCTTTTTATGGTGGAGGGCCAGAATCTATTCTGGATCATACAATGTAGGGCACACAGGTTTCTGCAGGATAAAAATGTTCATACATTTGCCTTATATAAGGAGGTGCTTCCACAATGGGAAAATGGGGTTTCTTTCCAAAAATAAAACTGGGAAAAATCAATATGTAATGAGCAAGACAAGACATCTACACAAAAGATCCCCCTGAGAAATGACCTTGGCCGGGCACCGTGGCTCACGCCTGTAATCCCAGCACTTTGGGAGGCTGAGGCGGGCGGATCACTTGAGGTCAGGAGTTCAGGACCAGACTGGCCAACATGTGAAACCCTGTCTCTAGTAACAACACAAAAATTAGCTGGGCGTGGTGGTACATGTCTATAATCCCAGCTACTTGGGAGGCAGAGGCATGAGAATCACTTGAACCCGGGAGGTGGAGGTTGCCGTAAGCCAGGATTGTACCACTTCACTCCAGCCTGGGTGACGGAGTGAGACCCTGTCTCCAAAGGGAAAAAAAAACCAGAAATGACTTCGAACTGTGTGGCTAAGGAGGTACCTAAGTCTCCACACAGTGACCAGGGCATATAGATTGTCAGGGAGAGAGAACTGGAAGGACTGGACTTGACCACGAAACTGAAACGTAGTCATTTCTGTTTTAACGTGTTTGAGAAGCATGACTGTGTTTTCTGAAGGGCTGCTCTCTGTGAAGTGTCATCTCAGGGCCCCTACCCAGGAGGGGTGCCCTGACCCAGGCACAGCCTTTCTGGGGACTTGGGGTAGCGTGGGGTGGCCCCCGCCCCGGCCTGGATGGCTCATCTTTGCTGGTTTCCCTGAACCATAGGTAGCCTCTCATCTCGCCCACCAACTCTAAACTTGGTGATTTAGGCTTTCTCCCTCCGTTTCGGTGCGGTAGCAGGATGGGTACTGGTCTTTATACAATGAGGACCTCTGCTCTCACTCCTAGTAACAGTCACAGCCTGTCTGTAATAGGTCATAGGGTACAGCAGCCTGCACTGTGCTTCAAGGTTGTTGTCGAAGGCTCTAGGTCGGGGTTTAAAGGTCGTCTCTAGAATCCATGGCTGGGTTCGGTGCTGTCTTCCTGGAGGCCCAGCTTGATGTGGGAGTCCGGGCTGCCGTGGCCTACGGAGCGACCTTGGGTGTGTTGTCGAACTGGCGCCTCCGGGGGCCTCCGAGCTTTGAGATTTCCTCGTTGTCGTGAATGAGCGCTAGAGCAGCAGCAGTCAGCCCGGGAGATGGGGTCGGTCTGCCAGCAGCCTCAGGAGGGTTCTTGAACTGAGGACATCCGGTGTCCGATGATCCCTCACTGCTGTGCCTGGTATTGACGTGACATAAATCAGTGTAGACGTCTTTCTGACAAGTTGTTATTTCTTTCAAAAACTTACTTTTCTGTTCACCCTGAGCACGGAAGGCTCTCTTTTTGTTCAGAGGTCCTAAAACCAAGACCACAGGTGGCCCTTCTGCTCCCAGGCGTGTTTTCTTTAGCTCATGCAGTGTTTAAAAATGTTTATTTGATAATGCTTAAAACTTGGGAGAGTTCACAGTACGGATTGGACTTTGAGTTCTTTTGCAGAATTGGAAGATCTGGCCGTGCTGGGTCTGGATTGCCACAGGGAATCCTCTACGTGGGGAGAACTGCAGCTGCCACCATCCCTCGGTGGCCTCCTTATTTTGTTGGAAGTGTTACAGTTTTCCAGGAAAAGAGACACCAACGTTCAGCTCTAGAAGAGGACATATTCTAGCTGCCCAGGGACAGGTTACCCGGATTAGTCAGAGCTGTATCCAGAGAGGGGAAAGGAGAGGGTGGGAGCAGCCCGGGTATGGTGTGGCTGCAAGAAAGTCACACTCATCATAGGGTGAAGCTGGGCCACCTGCTCCTCCTCCTTGTCCCAGTGAGATTGCTGGAAAAACACCATCCTGTCCAGCAGGTGAACCAGCTGTCCAGTGAGTGCTGCTGAGCTGCCCCTCCCCTGCTGCCCTCACCCCCAAGAACCTACCTGCCTCCTTTCCCTGCTTCCTAACTGGCCTCTTGGGACCACTGTGAAGACTTCTCTGGTGCCTGAGTGTACTGACCAGCCAGTGGCTGTTTTGTTATCCTTCAGCAGAGAGTTACAATCTACTTTTTATTCTTTTTCTAGTAGTCAAATGTAAGTACTTGTATGCTTAAACCTAAAATCTTTAAAAAATGGAGAAAAGGGAGATTCTTTTATGTATATCACATGTATTATTACACTAATTTATAGAATAACTTATAATATAATTGATTATAGGCCGGGTGCGGTGGCTCACACCTGTAATCTCAGCACTTTGGGAGGCCAAGGAGGACGGATCACATTAGGTCAGGAGTTGGAGACCAGCCTGGCCAACATGGTAAAACCTCGCCTCTACTGAAAATACAAAAATTAGCTGAGCGTGGTGGGGGGTAGCCTGTAATCCCAGCTACTTGAGAGGCTGAGGCAGGAGAATTGCTTGAACCCAGGAGGTGGAGGTTGCAGTGAGCCGAAATTGCGCCATTGCACTCCAGCCTGGGCAACAGAGCGAGACTCCGTCTCAAATATATATATGTGTGTGTATATATATATGTGTATATATAGAGTTAAATATTTTGTACACACACACACTCACACACTCACACACTGAAGCCGGAGCTGCTTTCTCTGAACAGTTCATCATGGTGCCATTTTTAAGGTGGGTTTGGATTTTCGAGACCTGCCCTTCCAGAGCTGTTTTCCTCCTGGTGCCCCCTCTTCCTGAATTGTCCCTGCTGACACTGGGTGAATTCCATGACGGGCCTGGCTTCGGCAGTTAAGTTATCCCGAGTTGGAGACAACGCAGCAAAGGCAACACCATCAGAAGAGCTTTGTTCTGTAACATGAGGACATTGAGGCCTCATGATGATTCTTGCTTTGCATTTCTTGGGGGAAGATAGAGCAGGGTTAGGATAATGACATCCCTTGGATCTAGCCAGCCCCCTCCACTCTCCACACTGAGATGCCCTTGTTTTGGGGTGCTCCTCTCCCCGGCTTGTGGGGGCTCACTGACCTGTTGCTTGGCCCAGCCCTTCCGGGCCCTCACCACGTGCTGCTGCTTTTCCACCCTCTGCTCCTCCCCTGCCCTCGGGGCCACTCCCCCTTGGGGGACCACTGTCAGCATTGCTCTTGAACCAGAGTGCTGTGCATCTGGCCTGCAGGTTCTGATTCTCCTGGGGCTGCTGGATCAGGGCCTCCAAATCTCCACGTGTGCAGGTGAACATGCGTGCAGCCTGTTCAGAATCTTTTTTTTTCAGAAGAAAGGATGAGATAGAAAAAAGATTGAGAAACGGTGTGTTGTAGATCACTGTGACTAATTGTTTTCAAAGAAACAACCAGGGCCTTTGCACCAGAGGTGTGCTGTCCTACTGGCAGGGGCGGGGCTTACGTATTGCCCTGGTGCATGTGTGCTGCCTCTTGTGGCCCGTGGCTTCCATGCTGCTGTGTGGGTTATGGTGGGCATGTGGGCTCTGGTGAGCATTGGCTTGGAGCTTTGCAACTCCCTTTATTCCTAGGGATCTGCCAGCCCTTCCTTCCCCTTTGTAGCTGCCGTCCTGCCTCTCTGCTATCCTGACACCTCTCGGGATCTCTCTGTTTTCTGTGCTTGTCTTTCTGTTCTCTCCTATGCCTACTCTCAACCACCTGTGCCCTCACTTTCTATTTGTAGCACACCCCAGTCCATGCTGGCTGCCCCTGCAGCTCGAGGGGCCCCTGGGTGGTCAGAAGTCCTTCTTGGAGCTTTTTCCATGTGCACGTTCCCTCTCTGCACAATGCACTAGCCAACAGCTGGGAAACGTTTTTACCCTTAGTGATGGAGCCTTTTCTGCCAATGACATCTTATGAGGAAGCTCAGTATGTGGAAATGGAGTTGATCTGAATGAAGGCGGGGCCCAGGCATTGCAACCCTCTCCACCTAGCAACTCCCCACCCAGGACCATGAACTGTCCCCTAGATCCTCTGGGGCTCTGTGGGGCACTGTCAAAAACCAGTGCATTGGGCTGCGCTCTGCTTGATGAATCCGGGAGTCGGCAGGAAAATGTCGAGTAATTCCAATGCCCCACCTCCGTTTACTGAGCAGAGCCACTTGGAGCCATAGTCAGTGTTTTGAGTGGGTGTAGTGATCACCTGTAATAGTGGCTGCTAATGTGAAACAAGGCATGACGTTTGTCAAATGACTGTGACTGGAGCAATTTTTAATTGTGACTTGGTATTAAGGAATGAACATTAATTACCAATTAAAAAATTAATCTAGAAGAGAATCAAGGAGGAACTGCTCACTGTCAGGGCTAGCATATCTTTGAGGGACTGCCTCATCTCAGATATCTTGAAGGCACAGTGTCCTCCAGCAGCATGAGCCCCGAGCTGGCCGCTCTCAGGGTGCCGTGGAAGAGTCACAGGCATCACCTCGTCTGCCAATGCTGGCCAGTTGATTGTGGCTTCTGGCAGTGTTCGGAAGACTGGGAAGGATTTCGAAGTGTGTCTGGGCTTCCCTGGAAAAGACCCCATGGTTGATTAGTAGCGGCAGCCGCGGTGAAGGATGGGCCTGGTCGTCCGAGTGACAAGCATTTGTCTGCCTTGGATTGCAACAGAGGTGAACTGGGCAGGAAGGAGGGAGGCGTGAGCTGAATGAAGTTTGCAAGGGAGCTGGCAGGAGGCTCCCTGAGATGAAGCGGGTCAATGTACTCTCACCTGCTGATTGACAGGTGTCCTGTAGCCCTTGGCAGGGCCCAGGGCCTGTGGGCTTCACCTGTGACCTCAGTGGACTGGCACTGCCTGCGGACCCTCCGGATGCTCAACCACACAACAGAACAAACGCGGCAGTGGGGGGCACCGAGCAGCCCCTCTGTCCACCTCGAGTGGCTTTGCTGGATCCTGCCCGTGTTCACACACACGCTGTGACTGTCTGTGGTATGTGTATGAAGATTTTCAGTTAATTTGGGATCCATTCTTTGATCTTGTCTTGGGCTCCTGTAGTGATTTAAAGAAATCTATTCTGTGGTTTTAAAAGCTGTGTCGAACATACATGATATTGAACCTCTGTGGCTTGCCTGTCAAAAAATCAGTGGTTTTAGCTCCTACTTCTGATGACCCAGGGACACTGAATTTGGAAAAGGAGACAAAAGTACTTCTTTAGTGGTAAAGAAAATTCAACTATAGATAGAAATATGGAGGTGGTAGTTTGCAACTTTAATCGGAGTCTTACACGGGGACCTGCTGGGTTCCTTCCAGGAGGCTGTGTCGAAGGTAGCCTTTGGAGCTGGAAGGGAGACTTTTTTTTTTTAATTAACTTACTAAAAAATGTTTCATTGTGGTAAAATACACATATGTGAAACTGATCGTCTTAGCCGTGTTTAAGTGTACAGCTCAGTGGCATTGAGTGCGTTCACACTGTCGCTCAGCCATCACCACCATCCATCTCTATAACGTTTTCATCTTCCCAAGCTGAAACTCTGTACTCATTCAACACCAACTCCCTGTTTCCCCTCCCCTGCCGTGGCAACCACCACTCTACTTCTCTGTGAATCTGACTACTCCAGGCACTGCACAGAAGTGGAATCATGGGGCCGGGCGCGGTGGCTCACGCCTGTAATCCCAGCACTTGGGGAGGCCGAGGCGGCTGGATCACTTTGAGGTCAGGAGTTCAAGACCAGCCAGGCCAACATGGCGAAACCCCATCTCTACTAAAAATACAAAAATTAGCTGGGCGTGGTGGTGGGCGCCTGTAATTCCAGCTACCCAGGAGGCTGAGGCAGGAGAATTGTTTGAACCCCAGAGGCGGAGGTTGCAGTGAGCCCAGATCACGCCACTGTACTCCAGCCTGGGTGACAGAGCAACTCTCTGTCTCAAACAAACAAGCAACATAACAAAACAAAAAAGAAGCGGGATTCCGCAGGGTTCGTCCTCTGTGACCGGCGTACTTCCCTCAGCACCATGTCCTCGAGGTTCATCCATTGGTGGATGTTGCGTGTATCCGCATTTCTGGAAGGGGGCTACTGGGATGGGGTGGAACCACCTCAGATGCTCTTCTAGCCTCATCCTGAGCCAGAGTCCCAGGGAAGAAAGGCCACTGCATTCGGCTGCATGGGGCTGCTCTTGTGGCCTTTGTGCAGGTTTTGCGTGAGTGTTACCTTACGCTGGGAGAAATTTTTTAAAAATCATATCAATATTTCTTTTTGTAGCTCCACAGTTGCTTGAAGCCCTGAAAACTGGGGTTACGTAAGAAAATTTTCAACAGTTTCAAAACAGATTTAATTGTCATATAATTTTAAAAAATATACTTATTGGCTAATGATTAGAACTATATTTTAAAATCATATTCAGAAGTTTAACAAAAATGCATCCAAATAATAATTGAAAAGCAACTTCAGACACTATTAAAGCTTTGCTAGTTTAATCAACTCTGCAAATGTCCATTTGGATTATCTGTCTTTTCTTTTCTTTTCTTTCCTTATTTTGAGACAGAGTTTTGCTCTTGTTGCCCAGGCTGGAGTACAGTGGCGCAGTCCCGGCTCGCTGCAACCTCTGCCTCCTGGGTTCAAGCAATTCACCTGTCTCAGCCTCCCGAGTAGCTGGGATTACAGGCACCCACCACCGTGCCTAACATTTGTATTTTTAGTGGAGATGAGGTTTCACCATGTTGGCCAGGCTAGTCTTGATCTCCTGACCTCAAGTGAGCCACCCACCTTGGCCTCCCAAAGTGCTGGGATTACAGGTATGAGCCACCATCTCCAGCCTGTCTTTTCTTAATCGCTCGCATTTAGGTACCATTGGTGGTCTAGTGATGCAAGTTAGATCCCACCCCCAGAACCAGCTTATAAAATGAATATTTGCTGTCTTGGAATTTCTTAATTATGTGCAGTATACATTTAGAAATATTTATGGCTTTACAATCGATCACTATTGGAGGGAGGGTGCTCCCAGAATTGGAAACACTGTCCTAGGTTCTTTAGGGGAATTAAAACAACGCATGATGATCTTGCTTTCAAGCAGCTTGTGTTCCGTCCAGCCCGTACCATCTACTCGCAGGAGAAAGAGCTGTGAGCCCTGCACTCTGGTGCAAGGTCTTTAGGCAGCGGTTTGTTTGGCATCTGGAGGCAGGAACAATGAAAAGAGGCTTCAGGGAGGGGCAGAACTGGAGCTAGCCGTGATTGCTGGGCGGGGTTCATCCAGTGGATAACAGAGAAGGGCAGTGTGTTGTGGGTACCCCTAGTTAGGCACAGGGGAGCGGAAACAGAGTGTGATTGAAGGCTGGTAAGTCATGCTGCAGAAAGGCCAGTCTGGAAGGGGAACAGAGCTGGACAATGCCTTCCGTGCCTGGCCATAGATGGTCTTAATTGGGCTACGGATGTTCAACTTCTTCAGAGTAACATGTGTTCCTCTGAGTGATGTGATGAAAGCAGGGGGGTGTGGTAGTTTCACCGGGTGGTCTCTGTGCATTGAATCTCTTTGACACAGCCTTGGAAGGGCCTATAACTAGGACAGCCCAACCACAAAGCACTGCAGCCTTCAAAAGCATCCTCTTCACCTGCATCTCCCACTGTGTTCCCATAGAATGCTCAGGTGGCCATTACCTTGGCATTTTAGCCGAGCCACCCTGGAAATGGAATGGTACTTCTAGCCGTTTAGTTTCTGAAGGGAACAGGCATGTTCTGCCTTTATCCATTCCTGTTTACTGATGGATGAACAAACCACGAGTCTGGCAGGTTGCATTTTGGCAGTGACTTGGATTTGAACTTTGGGTGGAACACCACCTAAGCACATCTTCAAAACGTGGCTTCCCTTCTTGTCCACTGTTCACTCCTGAAGCCTGAGGGGCATCTCGATTTCTCCTTTCCCTTTAGCCCTGCCCATCGCTTTGCCTGCAGGACACACCCAGGCTGGCTTCCCTCCCTCCACCCCTGCTGCTGCTCCTCTGGGGGAACTCGAGTTTTACCTGGGAGCAGCAGCATCCTCCCCTGGGGGCTGCAGCGTCCTCACCTGGGCCCTCCCCTGGGGGCTGCAGTGTCTTCCTTGCTGGCTGGTCTCTTTTCTGTCTTTCCTGCCTCTCTTCTGACCATCTCCACCCAGCAGCCAGAGTGACCGTGACAGAAACATAAAGCACACCTCATTGTTCTCTTATGTAGTCTCTTTCATTGCTTTCTTGCCCTCCCCTCCTTTCTTCTTTAACCTGCTCTTTGAGGCACTGATGCTCGGAGCTGCTCTCCCTGGCCCTTCTTGCTGAACTCATGCCTCGCTCCATCATGCCATCATCTTGGTTTTCCTGACCCTCAAACCATATTCTTCCAGCCTCAGGGGCTGGTTGCCTTCTCTGCAGGTACAGAGAACAGCACCTGACACATGACTGGCACTCAGTAAATATTTGTTGGATAAATGAATGAACCTAGCAGTTCATCAGTATTTGGCAGAGCCAGGCCTGGCCCAGTCTAGCTTTAGCAATGCCAGATCCCAGGCCGCAAACAAAGGAGCTATCTGCTTCCTCGAGACTTTATCAAATCTGAACATTGTTAGGCATACCCTGACATCTCGAAAGAAGCTGGTCAGGTATTAGGACTAATTAAATGTTAGCGTTAGGCAATTTTTATTATAAACTTGATAACTCTTCCTTTCAAAGAACCATAAAATTATTTATAACTGTCATCTCAAAGAGCTAATGATTTATATGAAATACCTTTATTTTTGGGGGTTTGATTGTTGATTATATTTATAATGGACCATACAATTTGGGAATCAAAGAATCAGAGTCAGGAAGCTTTTAGAGTACATCCAGTATTGCCTGGCTGCGGTCAGGACTTAGCAAATGGAAGTTGTTGTTTTCACAGCTGTTACTCTTTTACTGTAGGGTATTAGAAGGTGTTTATGGTCCATTTAAGTCAGTCCTCTGCAGAGTGCACAGTCCTTCGGTGGCATTTCTGATGTGTGGGCACTCTGATTCCCTGAGCTGGGGATGGGGAGCGTGCCGTGTCACGCGGCTCAGTTGTCAGGCAGCTCTAACTAGAGCCGAATCTATTTTTGGACAGTGATTCTGTTTCCCTGGCTCTTCCTGGAAAACCAAGAAATGTCCTTACTTTCCTTCCAACATTGAAGTCCTGCAAATGGAGAAAACCACTTCTGCACCCCATTCCCTGCGTAGCTCTTTTTCCTCCTTGCACATTTGAAGGCTGGTCACCCAGTTTTCATCTGGTGGCTTCTGGGCATCTTGTCACTTTGGACGTGGCACCGGCGCTGAGTGGGGGTTGTCGGGGGCAGACATTGGGTGGTTTTCACTATGGCCTGGGCAGCTCCCACCTGCATCGTCACTGCCTCAGGTGAAGGGGCTGCTCCTCTAAAGCCCCATGCTTCTTGCCTCTCCGCTGTGGCCTGCGGCTCATGGCAGTTAATGAACTGTGGTCCCCAAATGCAGAACATTTGTAACACCGGTAAATTCATCTCTTCGCTTTAGAAGTTAGCCTTCCAGCCTGTTGAGATGATCTCATGTCGATTGGGAGGCTCGCCTCTGAGGGTACAGGCCCGATGTTGTCAGCCTGTTTTAAACAAGTTCCCCGTCCTGCATCCAGGCGGGGCCAGAGCTCTGTGGCTGGACCAGCTGCTCCTGCAGTTCCGAGGTTGTGCCGTGAGCGGTCTCCGTGCCCGGGGGTCTCCATATCGCCTCCTCTTCACAGGGCCCGCGAGAGACTGTGTTAACTTCTTGCTGAAATGAAGGCCCTCATCTGCGTAGCATTCCTCTAATATGCCGACCTCATAACCTTATTAAAAGAGAAAACGGGATGCGTTTGGCCTACCACTTGCTTCCTGGAGTACTCACGAGCCTTCTGCTCTGATAATCCCCTCTCAGATCTGGCCTGTGATTGACATCGGGCTTATTGGTGTGCAGCTTCCATGATTTGACTTTTTTCTTCATCTCCACCACTCTCCATCATGTTTTAAAATTAATGCTTAAAAATCTGTCTGGTGTACAACAGAGTCAAAGTGAAATTGTGTTGAGAAGCTGGTAATGAAAGTGGCTGTTCTTGCCTCACGCTGTGCAGGTGCCCCCAGTTGCAGGGACACCCACTTCCACGTTTCTCAGCTGTCCCTCTTTTCCTTTATTCTTTTCTGGGCAAAAATAGCATTCCTTATCTTTTTTTTATACATCATGGTGAAATATCTATAACATAACATTTACTGTCTTAGCCATTTTTAAGATAAGAGTACGGTTCAGTGGCATGAAGTACATTCTCATTGCTGTGCAGCCACCATCACAATCCATCTCCGGAAGACTCCCTCTTCCTCAACTAAAATGGTCCCCATTGAACATTATCTCCCTTCTCCCTAGCCCCTGGAACCCCCACATTCTCCTTTCCATCTCAGTGAATTCCATGACTCCGGGCAGCTCATATGAGTGGCATCTTGCAGTAGGTGTTGTTTCGTGGCTGGCTTATTTCACTCAGCATAACATCCTCGAGGTTTATCCATGTTGGAGCATGTGTCAATATTTCCCTCCTATTTATAGCAAAATAATATTGCACGGTGTGTCTATGCCACATTTTGTGTATCCGTTCAATCATTGATGGACATTTGGGTTATTTCCATCGTGCCACTACTGTGAGTAATCCTGCTATGAACATAGGTGCACAGGTATCTGTTCGAGTTCCTGCTGTTAGTTATTTGGGGTATGTACCCAGAAGTGGGATTGCTGTGTCACATGGAAATCATTTCTTATTTTTAAAAATAATTCACCTTATCTTGTTCTCAGACTCATATTTTGTTGGGTAGCAGGAAAAAATAATCAAAAACTTGCCAGTTGATGATAGTACCTTGGTATTTTGGTTACTTCTATCTCTCTCTGTCTCTCATCTGTGCATTTTAAAAGTTTTGTTGCAGTATAATTTACAGACTGTGCTATTCACTTATTGTAAATCTATAGCTCAGTGGTTTTTAATACATTGTATAATTGTGCAGCCACACGCCCAGTTTTAGAAAACTCCTATCCCCCAAGCAGCCCCTGGACCAGGTGAAGGTCGGTTGCCAAACTCAGCCCTGAGCCGCTGGACCTTTCCTGGTACTCTCTCCAGCGACTGGATTTCGGTATCCTCTGAGGTGTGTGGTCACAGTGCTTCATGAGACAGGCGGAGGCGGCTGGGCTAAGCCTTCTTTCCAACCCCTGGTTTTCAGCCTGGTGGGTGTCTCTGCAGCCTGCCTCCTGGAGCCCCCGTGGCTCCAACCCACAGGCTCCCGAGTTCTGCAGGGGAATCGGCCTGAGCCTCCTCATCCCCTCCATGTACCTGCCATCTCAGTCGCCGTTCCTTTGTCCATGTTAAGGCTTTGAAAAGGCTGTTGGACTCTCCTACCCCTGGAGGCACCTCCCCATCTCCTTGTCCGTGTGTGTCTACACCTGGGAGGTTTCAGGAGGGAGGAGAGAGGTAGGTGCACAACATCCAGTTATCAACTATTAACTAGAACTTCCTACCCTTCATTTTTTAAAAAAACTATCAACAGGAGTAGAAACTACATATCTTAGGAGTCTGTCTCTGATTTTATTGTAGAGGATTCTCATTGGTTGGAATTTCTTTTTTCTGTGATAAGCTGCAGCCACTTGCCCAGAGCCTAGTTGGGCTGACACTGTCCTCTGGACACAGGGGTCATGGCCAGAGAGAGTATTCGTTTGCTGAAAAAGTTGCGATGGGACTCCCAGTGGTTCTCAGAACTTGCAGAGTACACCAGACACTTGGCCATCACTTTTGTTTTCATCTTGAGGAATTTAATTGTAGTATTATAATTATTATTTTTGAGTTGGAATTTCGCTCTTGTTGCCTAAGCTGGAGTGCAGTGGTGTGACCTCGGCTCACTGCAACCTCCACTTCCTGGGTTCCAGCGATTCTCTTG
This sequence comes from Theropithecus gelada, assembly GCF_003255815.1. Lineage (NCBI taxonomy): Eukaryota > Metazoa > Chordata > Mammalia > Primates > Cercopithecidae > Theropithecus > Theropithecus gelada. The sequence continues at coordinate 7,188,132 of NC_037674.1, forward strand.
CCTCAGCCTCCTGAGTAACTGGCATTACAGGTGGGCGCCACCACACTGGGCTAATTTTTTTTAATTTTTAGTAGAAATGGAGTTTCACCATGTTAACCAGGCTGGTCTCAAACTCCTGGCCTCAGGTGATCTGCCCGCCTCAGCCTTCCAAAGTGCTGGGATTACAGGTGTGAGCCACTGAACAAATGAGAATAGTGGTTCTTCAAAAAGTTAAAACAGAATTACCATGTGATCCAGCAGTCCCACTTCTGGGTATATACTCAAAGGATGGAAAGCAGAGGCTCAAAGAGAGATTTGCATACCCATGTTCATAGCAGCATGACACACAATAGCTAAAACGTGGAAGCAATGCACGTGTCCATCGATGGAAGAATGGGTAAACAGAATGTGGTTTACACCTGTCATGAAATATTACTCAGCCTTAAAAAGGAAGGAGATTCTGACATGTGCTGCAACATGGATGGACCTTGACATGGTGCTGAGTGAAATAAGTCAGTCACACAAGGATGAATAACTGGATGACTTCACTTTATATGAGGGACATAGAGTAGTCAAACCCACAGAGACAGAAAGTAGAATGGTCGTTGGCAGGGATGGGGGTAGGGAGGAACACGGAGTTGTTCAGTGGGTACAGAGTTTCAGTCTGGGAAGACGTTCTGAAGATGGGTGGTGGTGATGGTTGCAAACACAGTGAATGTACTCAATGCTGCTGAATCGTACACTTAAAAACTGGTGAAAATGATGGCCAGGCACAGTGGCTCACACCTGTAATCCCAGCGCTTTGGGAGGCCAAGGTGGGTGGATCACAAGGTCAGGAGTTCGAGACCAGCAGAGCCAAGATAGTGAAACCCCATCTCTACTAAAAATACAAAAATTAGCCGGGTGCGGTGGCTCACACCTGTAATCCCAGCACTTTGGGAGGCCGAGGTGAGTGGATCACAAGATCAGGAGTTCAAGACCAGCAGGGCCAAGATAGTGAAACCCCATCTCTACTAAAAATACAAAAATTAGCCAGGTGAGGTGGCAGGTGCCTGTACTACTCGGGAGGCTGAGGAGGGAGAATCGCTTGAACCTGGAAGGCAGAGCTTGCAGTGAACTGAGATCGTGCCACTGCTCTGTAGCCTGGGTGACAGAGCAAGACTCCATCTCAAAAAAAAAAAAAAAATATATATATATATATATATATATGTGTGTGTGTGTGTGTGTATATATATATATATAAAACTTGTGAAAATGGAAAATTTTATTTTCTGTGTATTTTATCATAGTAAAAAAAACAATGGCACCATCAATGAAAAATTACCTTTCTTGAGCAAAATATTGGGATGTTTTGGGCCATCAGAAATTGTTTTGAGAAGCAACTCGTGTTTTCTGATGTGTTGATACTGGTGGAAGCATTGCTTTAGAACACCATTTCAATAGCTGTGTTTGGTTAACAAAGTCATGTGACAGTACATTTAAATAAACTTGGCATTTATAAAATGAAGGGAAGTAAGAGTCATGGAGGCTTTCTGTGACAATGCATTTATCACAACCATCACACAGAGCAAGGCAATACATTTACAAAATGGGATAGTGTCGGGCATGTCCAACAGCCATGAAAATAGATAAATATGGATGTCTTACAGGCATCCTCGTGTTGATGCCGTAGTTACTGTCTTGAGAAAATCCCATTTGTATAGAATAAGTGTTCTATAATGAGGCACTATAAGAAAGTTGTAACTTGACAAGTTTTTTGTTACATGAAGACTGAAAACAGGTCAGAAGATAACTGTAAAACTGAATCACTTTTTTTCCTGCTAGAGTTCGTAGAAAATTGACTTCTAGGTTTTATTCACAGCACCAATGGCTTACTAATTGGAAAGGAGGTGATAGTGGCTTGGAAGTTGTTCTCTGTTGTGGCGGTAAGCCAGAACATTTGGTTTTCTAGTTAGAATTTGGAATTGTTAGCTTAGAAGAATCCTAATCGTCTTTTTGTCATTGCTAAATTTCTCAAATGTGTTAATGACTTGACTCCAGTTAGACATGATGATTTAAGAATTGTGGGGTTTGTTGTTGTTGTTGTTGTTGTTTTGTTTGGTTTTTTGAGACAGAGTCTCTGTCGCCCAGGCTGGAGTGCAGTGGCGCGATCTCGGGTTGCTGCAACCTCCACCTCTGGGTTCAAGTGATTCTCCTGCCTCAGCCTCCCGAAGTAGCTGGGATTACAGGCACGCGCCACCACGCCCAGCTAATTTTTGTATTTTTAGTAGAGATGGGGTTTCACTGTGTTGGCCAGGCTGATCTCGAACTCCTGACCTCAGGTGATCCACCCGCCTCGGCCTCCCAAAGTGTTGGGATTACAGGCATGAGCCACGGCACTCAGGCAGACATGATGATTTAAGAATTGTAACTGAGACATACGTTGTTTCGTATTTTTAAAGTTAAACGTTTAGTCTGAAATAGCTGTCTTTGTTGTTGTTAAGAGATAGAGTCTTGCTCTGTCACCCAGGCTGGAGGGCAGTGGTGCTGTCATGGCTCACTGCAGCCTCGAGCTCCTGGGCTCACAGGATCCTCGTGCCTTAGCATCTCGAGTAGCTGGAACTACAGGCACGCACCACCACACCCAGCTATTTTTAAAAATGTTTTTTGTTGTGACATGGTCTTGCTATGTTGCCCAGGCTGGTCTTGAACTTCTGACCTCAAGCAACCCTCCTGTCTTGGCCTCCAGAAACGCTAGGATTTCAGGTGTAAGCCACCTCATCTGGCCTGAAATAGCTGTGTTTAGGTGTTTATACCTCTATTAGAAAGTAAATTACTTGATAACTTTTAATGAAGCCTGATAATATTACCATAGCTTGCAGGTAGTGGTGTTTGTAGTAACAAAGGGAACTAACCTATCAAGTCAAGTAATTAATTGATTTAGAAGTTGTGTTAATGGAAGAGTTACCTCCCAGAGGTTGGATTCCCCACACAGAGTGTGAGAAGGGAGCCCGTGGGCTTCCTGGGCCAAGGTTTTGCTGCACGTGGGGCTCACAGGAGAAGGCCAAGGCGCTGTGCAAACCCCGGCTTCACTCCCTCCTGGCTTTCAACCCTGCAGTCACCTAACCTTTCTGAATGTCAATGTAGTTAGTCTCTGAGGGGATTAGGGATAATAACTGGCTGTTGGCGATAATCTTTATATAACATCATGTACAACTTCTAGTTGGATTAAAATACTGTACCTGTGAAGACTGGAGAAATGAGGCCTCTTATAGTAAGGGTGAGAAGTAATCTATGAGGATGGTGGAACTGGCCTTGCTTACGTTGCCCCCTAGAGAAGAGTGCCTGTCCTCAGGGCAGACGATGGGATTCACTGTCCCCTCCCAGGAAGTGTCACCCCAATGATTTCATAGAGCTGCCACTTCTTCACAGGCCATGGGCCAGATGCCTGTCCTTCCACCCCATCTTTGAAGGTCTCTTTTTAAGAAACAGCTGGGTTGACCAGAAGGACCAGGACTGATAGTCTGCCTAGGGACGCATGGAGTGGCGCGGGAGGCTGGCTGAGCCCCGCAGCAGGAAATGATGGAAATCTTAGCTTCTTGGGACCCCTGTTGATTGGATGGGTGGGAGAAAGAGTCAGTGGGTGCAAAAAAATCCCTTGTCAACCCTGCATGGCAGCTGGCCTGGGTGAAGGTTGCCTGCCCTGGGGATTGGGTCTGTTCCTCTCTGCGCCTGGGAACATGTGGGGACACCTGCTGAATCCACGCCTGCCATTAGCAAGCCCTGGCTCTGGATGAGTCTCCTTCATGTGAGGAAAAGCAAACTGAGAAAATGTACCAAGGAGTCCATGGAAAAAGTACTACCCCATTAAAGAAAGGGAATGATTTCCTGAAGAGTCAGAGGAGATGTATTCTGCTGAAAGTGAACATGAGTACAATCCAGAAAAAATGTTTGTGTTAAAGCATGTGTTATCCTCAGCAGAGAATCCTCCCTTTTCATATAAAAATGTACTGTTAGCTATGATTGTTTGACATTATGGTGCTGGAGAAGTTGGGTCAACTGAGGATCCAGAGGAGGCGTGACCTGACTTTGGCTCATCTCAAGTGCATCGTTCCTGGGTCACCTCCAAGTCCAGGGCAGGGATCGGAAGCCCCCAAATTGGGATGAGGGGCAGGGTGACTTTGAGAAGAGCTGAAGGGGTTGGGTGGAGGGCTTGGTGGGCTCAGGATTGCTTTCCTTCTCTACTGTGCCTGAGGCTCCGTGATGGTTAATTTTCTGTGTCAGCTTGCCTGGGCTAGGGGTGCTGGTAAAACATTATTCCTGGTTGTGTCTGTGAGGGTGTTTCAGGAGGAGATAAGCATTCGAATGAGCAGACTGAGGAAAGAAGATCTGCCCTTGCCAGTGTGGGCATGCATCCTCCAGTGTGGGCATGCCTCCTCCAGTGTGGGCATGCCTCCTCCAGTGTGGGCATGCATCCGCCAGTGTGGGCATGCATCCTCCAGTGTGGGCATGCATCCGCCAGTGTGGGCATGCATCCTCCAGTGTGGGCATGCCTCCTCCAGTGTGGGCATGCATCCGCCAGTGTGGGCATGCCTCCTCCAGTGTGGGCATGCCTCCTCCAGTGTGGGCATGCCTCCTCCAGTGTGGGCATGCATCCGCCAGTGTGGGCATGCATCCGCCAGTGTGGGCATGCATCCGCCAGTGTGGGCATGCCTCCTCCAGTGTGGGCATGCCTCCTCCAGTGTGGGCATGCATCCGCCAGTGTGGGCATGCATCTTCCCGTCTGTGGAGGTCTCGATAGATCAGAAAGGCACAGGAAGGGCAAATTTGCTGTCTCTACTTGAGTTGGGACATTCATTGTCTCCTGCCCTCAGACATCAGTGCTGCTGATTCTTGGGCCTTTGGACCCTGTCCTCAGGCCTTTAGACTCACACTGACTGACATGCTAGCTTTCCTGGGTCTTCCTCTTGCAGAGAGCAGGTGATAGGACTTCTCAGCTTCTGTAATTGTGTGAGGCAATTCCTGTAACGCATTTCCTCTGATAGATGTGTCCTGTCAGTTTTGTTTCTGTGGAGAGACCTGACTAATACAGGCTCCAGCTCCTTGCCAGGCCTGGGCTCTGTGGGCTGAGACAGCTGGTGCTCTTGGTTCAGGTGTGAGGAAGCCGTGCCTCATCCTGCAGGCTACGGGCAGTAGGTTCCCACTGGCCTGCAGTGTTCTTGTATGGAGTTTGGGGTTCGTGTGGTCCTTGATGGAGGCAAGCAGAATCAGACTGCAAATCTGGAACCCAAGGAGCAGCAGAAGTTTCATTTCTCTTGAGTATGTCTCTCCCATGTGACACTTTTGACTGTTTTGGGGCACACTTAGCAGCTTCATGCCAATGGGGAAGCGAGAGGCCTCCACTGCTGGTTAGGAGGCCCTCATTAACACAGCCAAAGGAACAGGCAGTATAACTGGGCCCTGGCAGCAGGTGCCAGCACTGGCAGGACAGGCCCTATGCGAGGCTCAGGGCTGCTGTGACTGCAGCTGAGCCTCTGCCCCAAGTGCCTGTCTCTCGTGATGCCTCTTTCCAGCAGGCACCAGGCCTGCTCTCCTGCACAGTGCAGCCCCTTGCCACCATGGGAGGCTCTGCAGGGGACACGGAAGACGTGGCTGTCCTGAGAGCTGTGGATGGATCCTTAGACCAGGACCGTGCTGATGCTTGTGTTTTCATTTCTAAACGTTGAGGCTCAAAGCTGATATTCAGTACAATTTGAAAATAAGCAAAGATGTCATTTTCTTAGCTGGCCCGTGCCTGCTCTGCACCAAGTGACGACGGGGGCAGGGACGTTCTGACTAGATGTGCGAGAGGGCTGGGGTCCGGCTGGCCTCTCAGGCATCTTCCCCTGGGAACCATGCCAGCTTCTGTGCTTCCTTTCCTTTGGGAAGTCGCGCTCCTTTTTGAGAGTTCTAGGGAAGGCAGTTCCTTCTGCTGGAGCTGCTTGGGAATGTTGCGTACGTCACAGAACTGTGCCAAGAACACGGGGCCCTGTGAAGGTACACAACCTGTAGTTTCTTACTCTCATTACCTAAAAACACACATCATTTGCTCATTTCTTTTGAAGACCAGACCTAACATTGAAGATCTTCCATCAGATTGGCCCCTATGCCTTCATCAGCCTCACTGCGTAGTGTACCTGTTTAGACTTTTTACACTAACCAAGTAACTGATGAGTCCACATGAATTATGTGTTCCAGCCTCCTGCCTTTGCACACACCCCTCTTTGCTGATCTTGTTCCTCAGGATCTGAAAACTTTCCTCCAAGTAGCCGTCCATGATTGACCTGTGGGGCTTCTAAGCGCTCCTTCCATTCTGTGTTATTTGTGTTATATTAATTTGTGTTCTTCTTGGTTTATACATATTTTCTCCAGGGTTTTGTAGGTGGCACTGTCTCCCGTCTGAGGCTGTGAACACCTGGGAGGGGGCACTGTCTTTCCACGTGCTCCTTGCACCTTGCCAACCCCTTCACAGGGCCTAGTGCCCTGCTCAGAATGAGCTTGTGGAATTTGGCAGCTGACTGACTTAGAAAGTTAGGGCAGGTTTTGTTTCTGTTTCAGACAAAAAATAGCCTTGAGGTCATCCCCACCCCTTTGGTGACTGTGACTGTGTCTGTGTCTTGATTCCTGTTGCTGCTCTCCCTCTCCTCCTGCACCTGCCCCAGCAACTTCACTACCCCTCCTCTTCCATGCAGTCAGATTAGTGAGCATTTCTGCTGCCATGCCTCAGTAGAAAGAACATGCAGTATTATCCTGACAAAATGAAAACAAACCAGCTGTACGGTATTGGGTCAAGATTGACTATTAATACTATACCAATAGAAATGATCACTAGAAATGATATCCCCAGATTCTCTACATCAGCAGTCCCCAGCCTTTTGGGCACCAGGGACTGGTTTCATGGAAGACACTTTTTCCATGGATGGGGAGGGGGTGGGAATGGTTTCAGGATGATTCAAGCACATTACATTTATTGTACACTTTATTTCTGTTATTATTACATTGTAATGTATAATGAAATAATTATGCAAGTCACCATAATGTAGAATCAGTGGGAGCCCTGAGCTTGTTTTCCTGCAACTAGACAGTTTCATCTGGGAATGATGGGAGATAGTGACAGATCATCAGGCATTAGATTTTCATAAGGAGCCACAACCTAGATCCCTTACATGCACAGTTTACAATAGGGTTCATGCTCCTATGAGAATCTGATGCTGCTGCTGATCTGACAGGAGGCAAAGCTCAGGTGGTGACACAGGCAATGGGGAGCAGCTGTAAATACTGATGAAGCTTCGCTCACTTGCCCACTGCTCACCTCCTGCAGTGTGGCCTGGTTCCTAACAGACCATGGACTAACACTGGTCTGTGGCCTGGGGGTTGGGAGCCCCTGCTCTGGATTCTAATATATGAAAGCAAGATGTTGCAGTTTTATGGAGAAAGGAGAACTGGCTGTGTGGCAAAACATTGTTTGGTCCTCACCTAATATCATATACAAAAATAAGTTTCCTGTGGGTTAGTTAAAAAGTAAAAGCATAAATATACTGTTAAGAAATATGTATGACCATGTAACGGATCCCAAGACAATAATAGTAGTAATAATGGCAGCTGTATCAGGTATCAAATGGTGTGTAACAAACTATTCCAGAGTGTGGTGGCTTCTACCATCAACCACTTACTCAGTGGGTGATTTGGATTGGAAATGCAGGCTGGGCTTGGGTAGGTGGCTGTCTTCACTGGGCTCATTCATGGTCGGTCGTGCGTTGATGGCCTCACGTGGTTAGGATGGCTGTCTGTAAGCTGGGGTGGGCAGGGGTGATGGGCCACATGGTTAGGATGGCAGCTGTATCAGGTATCAAATGCTATGTAACAAACTATTCCAGTACATAGTGGCTTCCACCAGCAACCACGTACTCAGTGGGTGATTTGGGTTGGAAATGCAGGCTGGGCTTGGCTGGGTGGCTGTCTTTGCTGGGCTCACTCATGGTCATGTGTTGATGGCCTGTAAGCTGGGATGGGCAGGGGTGATGCGCCACATGGTTAGGATGGTTGCCTGTAAGCTGGGGTGGGCAGGAGTGATGGGCTGCATAGTTAGGATGGCTGTCTGCAAGCTGGGTGAGCAGGGCTGATGGGCCTTGTGGTCTCATCCCCCAGCAGGCTGGGCTTCTTCACAAGGAGGGAGCAGGGTTTCAGGAGTTGCAAGAGGCAGGCTCCTGTGTGTAGGCGACTTCACGTTTGCCACAGCTCTATTGGTCACAGCAGATCACACAGTCACTGAGCTACCCTAGGTGGAGAAGGATTTCCTCTTTCCATGGGAGGACTGTCAACGTGTTAGGCCTTTTTTATGTGATCTACCACAGCCACTGTTCTAAGTGCTTTACATGTATAATGCATTAGTAATCTGCTGCATAGCAAATCACCCTTAAACGTAGCAGTTTACAGCAGCGAATGTGTATTACTTCCCAGTTCTGTGGGCCAGGAATCTTGGCCCAGCTTTGCAGGTTGCCTCTGGCTGAGGGTCTCACAAAGTGTTGGCTGGAGCTGCGTCATCTCCAGAGACTACTGGGGAGTATCTGCCTCCAAGTGCACTCCATGGCTGTTCGCAGGCCCTGGTCCCTGCTGGCTGGACCTGCGGGGGTTACATGTGAATGCCGTTATAGGAGGTGGGGGGCATTGGGGCCATCTCTGAGGCTGGGCGCCACATAGTAACTATATGGATTAAATGCACTCTCATTATCCTGCACTTTCAATCAAGGAAATTGAGGCAAAGAGAGAGGGTCACTGAGATAGTGAGTGGGGGAGCTGAGTCTGGATCCCAGGCTGAAGGACCATGACACTCTACTTGCAATGGAAATCATAATAAGGGGAAAGAGTGATACAATTGACCACACATCCATTAGCATCCTGTGTGTGTCAAACACCATCAACAGAATTGGCAAATCAGGACATACGCTGTCCATCTGCCAATCCATCCCTATTATACTAAAAGCAGTCATAAATCAATAGGAAAACATTAACATCAAATGGAACAAGTCTGCAGTGGACTCCAGTTGGCAAGTCACTGAAGAAAAATAAAAGGCAAATAGAAAAGTACCAAACCTCACAAGTAATCAGAGAAATGCAAATTGAAAGAATTCATTTTTGTTTTTGGGTCCACCAAACTGGTGGAGTCTTATAAATATTTATTCTCAGTACGGGTGAGTGCTGGAGGATAAATACTCTCATACTCCAGTGGAGGAAATGTCAAGTGATGGAACCTTCTGGAAAACAAATGTTTGTGATCTTTGACTCAATCATCCTCTTTCTAAGGGTTTATATTGAAATTGGAGACGGCAATAAAATTTATGTGTAAAGACACTCACTGAAGTTTTACTTATCAGAGCTAAAAATTGGATGCAGCTTGAATATCTTAACAATAGCAGGGTGGCTATACTATGCCATTCCCAGATTCTATGGCCATTAAAACCATGCTTTCAAAGAATATTCAACAGCCTGGAGAAGGTCTCTTGTTATTTTAAATGAACACAGCAAGATTCCTGCTGCACAGTAGGATTCCAATTTTGTATAATGTACATGTACAAAAAAAAAAAGCCTGGTTGCAAATACATCAAAATATTAGCAGTGGTGATTTCCTGGTGGTGATATATGTTATTTCTTTTCTTCTTTTCTGTGTGTTCTCCACTTCCTTCCTTGAGGATGTATTATTGACATAATTGGACAAGAAATCAACAGGAAGCATGCAGCCCAGCCCAGGGCGCACTGGCCAGTGGGGGTGTCTGTGCTCTGTATTTACTGGGGCAAAGCCAGCGGGGTCCTCCCCAGGCCTTCTGTGCAGACCCCTGTGATGATTTCTGCTCAGCAGTAGATATTTATTGTATTTTAATATCAGGGCCAAAAGCTACAGCTCACTTTTCGGTTAAGTAAATGTGTGCTTTTCACTCCTGGGTTACTACATCTGCTTGTGAGGCCCAGTCCTCCTCCCCTCCGCCACTTCCAGCACATGGCTGTGAAATTGTCCTGTCGTGCCTTGCAGCACCGTGACCACTACACCATAATAACAGTCCTGCCGGCCTCTGAGGTTTACGTGCAGATTCTTAAGGAGTTACCACATTCTCTCCCCCTGCACCGGCGTGTTCGGTGAAGGCCGGTGACTGTGGTGTGGCATTGGCAGGCCACTAAACAGCCGGGAAATTTCTGATCTCCGTTTTTATTGTGATGGAAGGCTATGTGTGGTCAGTTGCCTCGAGGTGATTTCAGAAAGGGCAGGAAGCAGGGAGGCATTTCCTTTTAAGTTTGCTCATTACTTGGCTCTGCCTCCTCCGGTGTAATTTCCTCTCGGCCTCTCTCAGCTTTTCCATTCATTTCTGCCCGCTTGTCCTGCGTCCCCTGCCGCTCAGCTGCCTGACCAGGTCTCCCGAGGCCTTCTTTCTCTTCCTTCTGCCCCTCCGCTGGGATATGGCTGCTCCTCCCCACCACCCCCCACCCTCTGCTTTTGGGTTTTGCTTTAAGTCTTACGTTGAGACACCAGTTAAATATATTTCTCCAAATATGAGAAATGCATTCCGTATTTTAAAGATGAGAGAGCTCCCAGTAGCAGAAAAGACGTGGATTTGGGCAGCATGCTTGCAGAAGCATCTCTGGAGCCTGGAGCACAGACTCACACCTGCCCTACGACGCTGAAGGATTCCCATCTGTTCTTCTTAAGAACCTGCACTTAGGACTCAGAGGCAGGTAGGACTGTGGCTGTGGTGTGGTGTAATTGTCTCTGATAGGCCAGATACTACTGAGAAAACAGAAGCAGATGAAACAGCAAAGCAGCCGTGTTCTGCTTATTCGCCACGTCACATTGGTTGAGCCACATTCCACACCACGTGGCATGAGGGCCTCCTTCCCGGTGTTTCAGTGGCTTCTGGGAGCTGACGGGGGTGAAGGGCTATGGGTTCCCTTCTCTGGTTACTGCTTGCCCCAAATCCCTGCTCTCTCAGGATTCCCAATATCCACTTCCCCTCTTGCCTGCTCCGGGATGGGGAATGGGAGATGGGGGTGGGTGAGGGGCTGTCAGTACCAGGTGTGAGTGCTGCTAAGAAGGCAGACTGCTGTGGCTGACACTCTAGGCCACTAGTCATTCGTGTCAATAAAACATGTGTTAAACACTTCTGGGTTTGGCTTAGGGAATTAATTGAGAGTCGTCTATATAGAAAAGTGTATAAAACACGGCTTAGAAAAACATGCATTTTAAAGGAGTAAAAGTTAACAATATAAACAGTAGGCATTTGATAGTCTAGAACACTTCTTTCAGGAAAAAGGTTTTAAACCCTTTAGTGAAAACACGTTTACTTAACTGAAAAGTGAACTGTGGCTTTTGGCCCTGATGTTAAAATACAATAAATATCTACTGCTGAGCAGGATTCTTCATAGGGGTCTGCACAGAAGGCCTGGGGAGGACCCGCTGGCTTTGCCCCCAGCGTTGCCTCCAAGCCAGGCTTGCCAGTGAACAGCACTTTCAGCGGGTGGGGCCCCTCAGGTCACTGGGATGGGCAGGACAGTGGCTGTGGTAGCAGTGGTGGCCCCTCGAGGGAGCCCTGCAAGATTCCGGTGGGGAGGCGGCTTCACTGCCTGCAGTCTTAGTTCCTCACTGATAGTGAGGACCCTCCCATGGTGGGCAGAGGGGAGCTGCTGGGCTATTCTTGAACCATCCTTCCATGCATTTCACTCATGCCCCGAGTCTTCCACAGCTGCCCTGACCTCTGCCTGCCCTCTGTGTCCCTGTACGGACTTGCCTGACTTGTGACCGGCTCCTCTCAGCCCTTCACAGCCCCGACATGAGCTGTCTGTGACAGTGGTCTGGGAGTGCCTTTTCTCTGTGGGGTCTGTGTGCTGTGTCTGCAGATGCTCAGCTGAGCCACCTGCCGGCCTGGTCCTGCAGACTCCTGTGGGAGAGGCGAGAAGGGGTGGGGAAGGATGTGGAGAAGTCCAGAGTACCTAACAGGTGAGGGCAGGCCAGAGATGTGGAGGGAGGGTGCTGCCCCCCCCATCATCAGCGAAGGGCCAGGGAGGACCCGGCCACTCTTTCCAGACCCCGTGGGGATTGGGGTGGGGCCACCAGAGGCTCAGTGGGAACCACTGCAGGGAGTGGGCAGTTACTCTTATTTGTTTGGAGCTGTTAACACTTCTTTTTATTTTTTAACCTTTATTTTAGGTTCAGGGGTACAAGTGCAGGTTTGTTATATAGGTAAATTCATGACTTGGGGCTTTGGTGTACAGATTATTTCCTCACCTGAGTACTAAGCATAGTACCCAACAGTTTTTTTTTTTTCCCCTGAATCTCTCTGCCCTCCCATCCTTTTCTCTCAAGTAAGCCCTGGAGTCTGCTGTTCCCCTCTTTCTGTCCATGTATTCTCATTGTTTAGCTCCCCCTTGTAAGTGAGAACACGCAGTATTTGGTTTCTGTTCCTGCATTAATTTGCTAAGGATAATGGCTATCTATGTTCCTGCAAAGGACATGATCTCATTCTTTTTTTTTTTTTTTTTTTTGAGACAGAGCCTCACTCTGTCTCCCAGGCTGGAGTGCAGTGGCGTGATCTCAGCTCACTGCGACCTCCACTTCCTGGGTTCAAGTGATTCTACTGCCTCAGCCTCCTGAGTAGCTAGGACTACAGGCACATGCCACCATGCCCAGCTAATTTTTTTAATATTTTTTTTAGTAGAGACGGGGTTTCACCATGTTGACCAGGATAGTCTCAATCTCTCAACCTCATGATCCTCCCGCCTCGGCCTCCCAAAGTGCTGGGATTACAGGCATGAGCCACCGTGCCCGGCTCTCATTCTTTTTAATGGCTGAATCGTATTCCATGATGTATATGTACCACATTTTCTTTATCCAGTCTACTATTGATGGACATTTAGATTGGTTCAATGTCTTTGCTACTGTGAATAGTGTTGCAGAGAACATACGCGTGCATGTGTCTTTATGATAGAATGATTTATATTCCTTTGGGTTTATCCTCAGTACTAGGATTACTGGGCTGAATGGTAGTTCTGTTTTTAGCTCTTTGAGGAATTGCCACACTGCTTTCCACAATGATTGAATTAATTTACACCCCCACCAGCAAAGCCAGCAATGGGGAAAGGACTCTCTATTCAATAAATGGTGCTGGGATAGCTGGCTAACCATAGGCAGAGGACTGAAACTGGCCCCTCCCCTTCACCCAATACAAAAATCAACTGAAGATGGATTAAGGACTAAAATGTAAAAACCCCAAACTATAAAAACGCTGGAAGATAACCCAGGAAATACCATTTTGGACATGGAAACTGGCAAAGATTTCATGACAACACCACCGAAAGCAAAAATTGACAAATGGTGCATAATTAGGGAGCTTCTGCACAGAAAAGAAACTATCAATAGAGAAAACAGGCAGCCTACAGGATGGGAGAAAGTATTTGCAAACTATACATCTGACAAAGGTCTAATATTCAGAATCTACAAGGAACTTAAACAAATGCACAAGCAAAAAACTAAGAAACTCATTAAAAAGTGGGCAAAGGACATGAACAGACACTTTTCCAAAGACTGACATGCGGTTAACAAGCCTATGAAAAAATGCTCAATATCACTTATCATTAGAGAAATGCAAATCAAAACCACAATGAAATACCATATCACACCAGTCAGAATGGCTATTACTAAAAAGTCAAAACAGCAGGTACCGGTGAGTTTGCAGAGGAAAGGGACTGCTTAAATACTTCTTAATACAAATAAATATTAGAATATTCCCAATTTCACCATAATGTGAACGTGTAGTTAAAAGATAGAGAATTATAGTACTCTACAAAATGTTCATCTAGTAAAACCATGAAGTGGACCTTTGAGGATGAGAAAAATAATTAAAGTCTTGAGTCTTAAGCTACCACGTTGTTCTGGTAACAAGTTTGGCATAACTTTTATTGTAACAAACTTGTTTTCTTCTTTACTATTAAAGTTTTTGTCATGTTCATCTTACTCTGCTTATTCTTATGTGCTTCAGAGTGGTTCTTTAGTGTGACTAATATGTTGGTTATTTATTCTGCTGAGGTTTTTGTCCTATAAAGGACGTAAAGGGTGATCATTCACATTCTGAAAGCAGAGAAGGGTAAGTATTTGTGCCTGCACTTCACCTGCCAAGCTTCTTCTTCCTGTCCCTGTCTTTCTATCCAGTCAGTGATCAAGCCTTCATCTTCCGCCCCCCCGGCCCTCCCCAAGCTGACCCCGTCAGCACCATGGCCAGCACCTCAGCGCAAACACATCACTTCATGGAGGTCGTCCGTCCCTGGTTGCTTCTTTCTCTGAGCGTCTCCTAGTTTGGATGTCACACTTGCCTTCAGATGTCTCTTCAGGCTGCCCTGCCTCCTTTGAGTTTGGCGGCTTCACAGAGACCCCTCTGTTTTCATTAGGTCAGTTTCCCAGATTAAGGGAAAAGCTAAGTCTGGCAATTAAACTTTTAATGTCCACTACTCTTTCTTTCTCATTCAGCCCATTCTTCGGTGATGGCAACATTCTCCCTTAACTCTTTTGAGCCATTTCATGTAGATGCAGTAACGGTGTTTGTTTTATGGAAGGAGGTGCTCCACCCCAGGCTGGAGACCTTCAGGCCAGGGGTTGGGCAGAGACCCCTGGGTGGAGCTGCAGGAGAAACGTGTTCTTGGAATTGGGCTCCTAGACCATCAGATCTCTGCAAGACCCAGATTTCATTTGTGTCTTTCATACTTTCAGATTAATTTTTCAAAACTAATTTAAAATACTACAAGATACTCAGAAAACAGGATGGAAAGAGCTGGATTAAATTTGATTCACCTGGTTGAGCACTCTAATTTCCATCTCTACTGATGTCATGTGATATTTTTCATATGGAAGAGTTTTCAAAAGCTCTTGCATGTGAACTGTATTATTATCAATTTGAAAAAATTAGCCTCTGCATTATTGGTTCGTCTCGATTTGTTCTTGGAACAAACCTTGTGGTCGGTTGATGGTTTCTCTGCCTCACAGTAAGTACCACACTTAGTTTCATAGGTCAGTGTCAACATTCAGTGCTAGGACACTGTAGGAAACAGTCGCTTACATGCACGTCAGGGACAGTACAGAGAGGGCTTTTTGACCTGGGCTTGATTTTAAGCAGCAGGCAGTCAGAGCTGTCCTGGGTACCCATCCTGACGTTCTGGAAGTAGGTGAAGTCCATGTTACGAAGATACTTATATGAGGACGGAATGTTTGGGAGATAGCTGCCCGGGAGGTTCTTGAAGGTCAGTGGTGTGTCTTCGTTTTGAATCCGCAGAATCCCATCATTCACGAAGTGCTGGAGCCCACTGAGGCTCCCTCCCCGAGGTGCTGTTTTAGGAGGGCTTGTGTCAGCGGAGAATGGTGACCCACCATGCTACCAGGTGACCATCTTGAGAAACAAGTATCTGAGGGCTCAGATACTTCCACTCTAGATGCCAGTTGCAAGTCCCATGTGGTGACCTGTACCTCTGACTGATGGTCTATAAATTGGGGTTCTCACAACTTCCTTCTCCAGGAGTGGGATGGCTGGCATGGCTCAAGAACTCAGGGAAACAATTTTGCTCACATTTATCCAATTATTATAAAGAATATTACAAAGGATACAGATGAACGGCCAGATGGAGAAGATGCACAGGGTAACCTCTTATATGTGGAAAGGGGTGTGGAGCTTTCTGTGGGCGCCACCCTCCAGGAACCTCCATGTGCTCAGCAACTGGAAGCTCTCCAAACTCAGTTATTTTAGGTTTTGCTGGAGGCATCATTGCATAGTGTGATTGATTACATCATTGGTTGTTGGCTGATCAACTCAACCTTTGTCCCCTCTTCCCTTCCCTAAGGTGGTGGTGGGATTGTGGGCCTGAAAGTTCCAACAGTCTAATCACAGGATTGGTTCACTTGGCAACCAGCTCCCATGCTGAGACTGTCCAGAAGCCCCTCACTACCACTCATCTTATTAGTACACAAAAAGACACATCACCTTGGAGATTCCAAGTGTTAGGAGCTGCCTGCCAGGAAATAAGAAGAGCAGATATATATATTTCTTCTTGTAAATCCCAGTATCTCAGCACTAATTCCATTCATGAGGGCTCCACCATCATCACCAAATCACCTCCAAAAGCCTCACCTTCTAATACAGTCACATTGGGGGTTAGGATTTCAACAGAGGAATTTTGGGGGGGCCCCAAACATTTAGACCATAGCAGTTGGGCACATTGCCACCCCAACACATCTGCTCTTCCGTGAGGAGGCGAGGGGTCAGTATTGGGCAGGCTGCCCTTTTTCGTCCAGTCTTGGTCCACAGTCTGATACCTTCATCCTTAAACCTTATTGGTACCTGCACTTTGTCCCTTTTCTAGAGCCAGGGTCTCAGCCTGAGTGGCCGTGGACCGCCTGCCAGCGTCCCCCTCCAGGGACTGTGGTGCCTCTCTAGCCATCTTCATCTCAGGGCTTGCCCGGTAGACCACGCATTTGTGAAAGGAAAATGAAATCTGCGGGCCAGGTGTGGTGGCCCACACCTGTAATCCCAGCACTTTGGGAGGCTGAGGTGGGCGGATCACAAGGTCAGGAGGTCGAGACCAGCCTGGCCAATATGGTGAAACCCCGTCTCTACTAAAAATACAAAGATTAGCTGGGCATGGTGGTGGGTGCCTGTAGTGCCAGCTACTCGGGAGGCTGAGGCAGAAGAATCACTTGAACCTGGGAGGTGGAGGTTGCAGTGAGCTGAGATCAAGCTATTGTACTCCAGCCTGGGCGACACAGCCAGCCCCCCCCTCAAAAAAAAAAAAAAAAAAAGAAAGAAAAAAAAGAAAGCTGTTGACCCCAGACTCAGGATGCCAAAGGAAAAGTTAAGCTTGAGAACTGAGTCATGCAAAAAACCACCTTCCTTTTTATCCCGCACCCCACAATGGATAGCCGTGATTTCACATGCTTGCTTATGTAAAATGTAGATTTGCTGAGCCCGAGAAGAATGCATACTTGACTTTTCCCCTCCCCGCTTCTCTTCATATGTAAGACGCAGATTCACTGAATGCCAGTCAAAGCCTCCGAGGATGTAACCACTTGCCTCATGGCCACCCCTCTCCTTTTCTGCTCCTGCTTGCTCTTTCCCAGACCCCTCTTTGGAGAAAAGCCCAGGCCGCAGACCCTACTGTAACTTGTGTTTCTTTCGCCTGGGTACATCCCAACCTTGGCAAAATAAACCTCTAACGGATTGAGCTCTGCCTCAAATACTTTTCGGTGCACACACTCATGTTCACGCATCCGGCCTCCAGTGGCCGAGAAACACCCGCCAGACCGTGGGCCCCATGGGATTTTCAGCGTCATGGTTGCCCGGAGTCTGTTTTGGTGGGCTAATGTATAATTATTTAATCCTGCTCCTTGACTATTTCCTAATGTACTCATCGCCAAGGCAGGACCTCTTCCCTGGATTTCTGGTGTTTGGGAATGGCGGGCATCTTTGGATGTCAGCACAGGGAGAGGTTCCTGGGCTTTGGAGGGGCTGGCAGGAACCATGGCTTCCCACTGAACAAGGTGGGTGGGGAGTGTCTGAAGGATTCCAATGACAGTGGTGCTGTGGGGCCCTTCATTTTGGCTTTTACGTGTGGGACAAGGAGGCTGGTGAGCAGCTTCCACTGAAGAGTGACCACAGGAGTGGTGACAAATGTAGAGGCCAAGGGCCAGAACCTTCAGAAACCTGTCGCTCTGTCCCAGCAAGAGGTACCCGAGGAACTTGCAGGTGCCGATCACAGATCTACACTGTATCTCAGCGTGAGAACATGCGGTTTCTCTCCTTCTCAGAGATGCTGTCTTTGGTTTGAAAGGGCTGGGATGGAGAGAGGATTGGCCCCGCCCCTGGTTTCTGTCCAGTGGGGACTGAGGTTGCTGGCCTGACACTGCCGTTTTGGGAGCAGGCACCTCTGGGAGCTCTAACGGAGGCTTTGTGATGTGAACAGATCAAGTGTGTGGTTTTATTTGGGGAGAGTAAAATATGGATAGTGAGCAGCGCCAGCATCGCTCACAAGTGCAAACAGTCTTTTCATCTTCCGTTTTTCCCAGTCCAAGAGGCCCCAAGAACCCCATCGCTGAGGCTGACTTTCCAGGCCGGGGGTCACGGGGACCCTCCGTGTTGTTAATGTGCCCTCCAGTCAGGCCACTGGAGCCTCTTTGGCCAGGTGGGCTCTCGAGGGAATGAGAGGAGGTGACAGCATGCCCTGATTTGGGACTGTGTGTGCCCTGATGGGGGCTTCCCTGGAACACGTGTTTTCCTGATGACTGGGACAAGTTGCAGAACAGAACTGGTTCTCGGCAGAGTACTCTGCCCACAGAGCTCCCCCTCTTTGATACGAAAAATAAAACATGATTTCTCCAAGAAGAAGAATTAGAATTAGGGTTGTGCTCCCTTTTTACACTCCTTAGAGCCTCTGATCGTGTCCAGCCAAGGAGCATGTGGCTGTGTTTCTCAAAGATAGTTGCACACGGTCTTCCCAAGTCAGAGTAGCTTGCTGGAGGCAGAACCCAGTCTTTACCCAGATGGCCACGAGGTGGTTCGGATGGTTGGTTTGGAAAATGATCTCCACTCTGACCCCATACCAGTTTTTACAACGCTTATCTGACTTTGAACATACTCTGTTCCTGGTGCTTCCTACCCATCTATTAACAAGGAGTCTGTGCTGGGAGGGTCACTGTGTGCAAACGCTTCCATTAGGAATCCCAGTGAGGAGGCTTTTCCTTTCCCTCAGTGCCTCAGGGGGACAACAGCAACACAGTTATAAAACAAGGAGCATAGATGCTGGAGTGGAATTGGGAGGGAGGGATGGAGAGAGAACGGGGTTGGTATTGGCTGTCCTGACTCTGAGAGGCTCATGGGAAATATTGGGTGGACACATGGGTGTGGTGTCTGGAGCTCAGCAGACGGGCCTGGGCTGGAAAGGAAGACTCAGCCATCACCACAGAGATGGCGGTGAGGCATGGAAGTGCACGAGCTCACCTGGGCAGATGAGGAGGAACGGAACCTCAAGGACTCCACCATATGATGGTGCCAGCAAAGAAACCAAGAAAAAACTGGTGGTGGTGTAGATGGAGTCAGGAAGCAATACAGAGCTTTTTGGGGGGAATTATATGGGATGATGAATGTAAATACTTGTGTAATATCTGGTAATGGTAGTAGATGTCCAGTAAGTGGAATTATAAAAACATTGTCTATATGTACATAAATGCACACCCAGTATAATTCATAACATATATTCACACACACGCACACACACACATAACTGTCCCTCAACGCTTGCAGAACAACAGCCGGGGCGCAGCAGGCTTACTACTGTAGAAGTTGGTGAGCAGTGTCAGATGCCATGGAGTTCTGAGAATGGGTGATGGAATCGGGCATTTGGGGGATTATTAGTAACCTTAGTATGACCACCACCATCCATCCACAGAACGCTTTTCATCTTCGGCAACTGAAACTCTGTATCAATTCACCATTCAACGCGAAGTCCACATTCCCCCATCTCCCCAGGCCCTGGCAACCACCACTCTACTTCCTGTCTCTAAGAATTTGACTACCGTAGGGGCCTCACAGAGGTGGAGTCACACATATTTGCCCTTTTGTGATTGGCTTATTTTGCTCAGTACAGTGTCCTCAAGGTCCATCCATGTTGTGACACGTGTCTGAATCTCCTTTCTTTTTCAGGCTGAATAACACTCCATTGTGTGGATGGACTCCATTTTGTCAATCCACACGTCTGTGGATGGACACTTGGTTTGCCTCCACCTTTTCACTATTGTGAGTAATGCTGCCGTGAACGTGGGGGTACACATGCCTCTCCCTTCTTTCATTCTTTTGGGTATATACCCAGAAGTGGAATTGCTGGATCATATGGTCATTGTGTGTTTAATGTTTTGAGGAACTGAGGAAGGTTCTTTTTTGGGTTGGGGAGACAGTGTGGGTGCGTTTGCTCATGGGAGGGAGGACTGCCTAGAGACAGAGTGGAGGCAGGGGAGGGGATAACCCCTGGAGGAGCCAGTGGTGCTGGGATTCAGGAAAAGGAAGGAGAGTGATGATGGCAGCCCTGAGGCAGAGGATGGTGACAGCAGAAGAGGCAGGGAGGCCCCTTGTCATCTTGGGCCCTGCCGACCCTGTGGTGAGAGGCAGGACAGGAACCACGGGTGAACTGAGTATGACTGAGGAACAGGAACACACAGAATGGCAGCTGAGCTAACGTTGGAAACTAGATATTTGTGGTGATGTTAATTGTGGTTTTCTCCAGTGAGACGTGGAAACCTGGGAGTCACCATTTTCTTCATGCTAGTGTTGGAAGGTGAGGGTTGTAATTTTATAGGTGAAAAGTTAACTCAAGGCTATTGCAGAAAATTTTTTGATTAATGCATACTATTCTATTATCTGCAGAATGAAAAATATTTCCCCACGTGTAGAACAATGCAAAATGACGTGCTTTGGCTGGTATCTGGCATTAGAACAGGAAAAGGAAGTGAGGGGACTACTATGTTAGTCATTTAACATGGAAGCGGAGAGTTGTTCAAAAGTCAGCGTCTCCTGGAACCATCATACATTTGTCAAAACTAAAAATAACTAAACTACAGACTTTTGGGATTTTACCAGTTTTTCTACTAATGGTCTTTTTATGCAGGGTACCATGTTTCATTTAATCATATCTCTTGAATCTCCTCTAATCTCAGTTTCTTATTCTTTCCTTGTTTTTCATGACCTTGACACTTTGAAGTATACGGATCAGGTATTTTGTAGAATATCCTTCAATTTGGGTTTGTCTGATGTTTTCTTATTGTTAGACTGGAGTTACGAATTTGAGGAAGACCACCGCACAGGTGAGGTACCCCCCTCATCACATCATATCATGATGTCAACATGTGACTTACTACTGGTGAGTTAACCTTGATCACCTGGCCAGGCTGGTGTCTGCCAGGTGTCTCCTCTGTGAAGTCACCGTCTTTCCCCTCCCTTACTCCTCTTTAGAAGCCGGTCACTCAGTTCAGCCCACACTCAAGAGGAGGAGGATTAAGCTTTGCCTCCTGGAGGAGAGTGTGTCAAAGAATTAGTAGACATGAGTTAAAGCCATAGTGATTAATAAATACTCTGGGGGAGATACTTCCAGACCATGCAAATATCCTGTTTCCTTTTAAAATTTCAAGCACTGGTGTTAGCATTCCAGAGTGGATCTGGGCTCAGCAGCGATCACCGTGATGTTCTAGGGGTGACTTTCTATTTCCCTCCTTCGTTTTTCACATTTCTGATTTGGAATTCTTCTTTAAGGAAAATTGGTCTCTTCCTCCATTGTTAATTTAGTCATTGCGACATTAATATAGACTCCTGTCTATTTATTTTGGTCTTTAGGTTGTAATTCAATAGTGTGGGTATTTATTTTGTTGCTCAAGTTATTCAACCTTTGGCCATTTGGCTCGTGCTTCCTTTTGACACTCAGTTTTCCCATCTTCTCCCACCCTCTACTGTGGTGGTGGTGTTTTATTTTTATTTTATGTATTTATTTATTTTTTGTAATTCTAATTTTCTAGCACTATAAAATGCTCCTGGTTCATCTTACATTCTGATGCTTTCCCTGCCCCTATCATCAGCTGCTTATGCGTTTCTCCTTTTATCAGAGAATGATATTAGAAAACCAGGGTGCTAGTTGAGCTCCTTACTATTGGGTATCATTGCTTCTATGCTCTCTTACGGTCAGAACTAGGAAATATATGTATAGTCAGTTCTCATCATTTGCAGCAGTTTTCTTTTATGAAGTCATCACGATTACTCAGTTAGTGAATACTGAGCCATTGCCTTCAGGGGAAATATACATGTACATGGTTGAGTTCCTGTTGCCTCTCATTTTCCTCAACTGGTCAGTACATAACCTTGTTTCATGTGTGTTTCTGTTTAACCTGTTTGACCTGTTCCTCTGTCTCATGGCATGCATTTGAATCTTCCAATTCCATCTTCCCTTAAGGTTGTTAACAAAAGAACAGTGAGATCTGTGGAGGCAAAAGGAGAACTTTATTTTCTAACAGCAATCTGCAGATTGGGAGATACAGCCTTCGGCACAAAACAAAAGTGTACTCCAAGGAGAGACTGTGGGTAGAAGGTCATAAAGGTGCAAACCACAGGATAGCTGGGGGTTCAGATGCAGGGGCTGGGTTGGATGGCCTTTAAGGAGAACACCACAAGTCTCTCTTTGTGGGCTGGCCTCAGGGGGTCTGTGGGTGGTGAGCTGCAGTCTGTTTCAGCACTGACAACAGGAACTGGTTTGACTGGGTGGCAGAAAGGGAGGTCCTGTGACACTTTTACAATATATTTCTGAGAACACAGAGAACATGACCTTTCCCTCACCCAACTATGGCCATCTGGTTCTGCTTTAACTTTGCACACATTAGTTAGCCACGGGGAGTCCATTTTGACTGTCCACTGAGGACATACTTTTAACCCTGGGGAAGCTGCATCTGTGATCTTTGTAAAGCGGTCATTGGTGGAGGCCTGCTATGTGTTGGGGACAGTGCAAGGCACTTCCCCTTCATTATTTCTGTGATCTCCATCCCAGTCTTGGGACTGTGGATCATCTTTCCTGTTTTGAAAATATAAACACCAAGCTCAGCTTGTGATGTGTAGGTCAACACAGCTGCCCAGGGCCGGAGGCAGGATGCAGATCCAGGTCTCTTGTGTTCAAGGTTGTGCTGCTCTTGTGTTCAAGGCTGGAGCTGCTGAGTTTGACTCTCCGGGTGGGGTCCGGGCAGCCTTATTTTTAACTTACTGAGTAGCTAATACATTGGCTTTTAAAATTTGTGTTGAATTCTTTTGACTTGTACTCCTTGTTTCTAATTAAGTAACTGTCATCCCTGCATACCAAGGTCAGGTCAAAGATGAAGGCAAACTGTGATGGTCATTTTCAGAATTGATGTTCAGGACTGGATGGGAGTGTGAGTTCTCTGCCATTCAGGAGGACACCACTTTTCCCACTAGAGTGAAGTTCTGATTGGAACTGTCTTACTTGAAAATATTCTGGGATTCACGTCCTTGCTGGAGTACCAAGGGGATTTGCATTTACTTTGGAAATTCAAGCACATTTTATCCAACGTACAGGCACTAATGAAGAGCTAATGAACCGCTGAGACACTGTTTCAAATAAATGATTACAATCGACAAGAGAAGTACAAACATGACCCTGATGAAGGATAATCAAGAGCGAGTGGAAAGGGGTGATTTTATTAATTACCCAACTTCTCAGTCTAGTTTCAGAATGGTGAATGAGAAGGGAAGTTGGAGATGGAATATTATATAAAGTGTTCTGTTCCTTTTAAAACAGGCCAATTGATAGAAGACAGTGTTTTTAGGATCATTTTGAGCATGGTTTCTGAACTCCTCTTAGAATCTAAATATCAGCTTATTTTAGTAATGTAGATGTTTACTTTAAAAATTTTTACATTTTATAGCTAGTTGCAACAATATTGCAGTTTTTTTTTTTTTTCCCTTTAACTGTGAGCCTTTGGCTTATGTACTTGATAGAGAAAGCTTTACCATCCATTGTAGACTTTAGGCTTTAAGAAATCATTGTTTACTGGAAAAAGTCATCATTTCTTTTCAGTGACCTGATTCTTCACTGGCTTTTTGCACTAGTGGGAGATGTTCAGAAGGGATAGGAAAGGTCAGGGACAGCTTCATGGGCTTCGGTTTTGGATAATTAATGAAGTGGAATGTAACGTCTAAAAGAAAATTTAATGTTTAAGCAGGAAGTTGTATTGTCATTTTTGTTTGACCCCTACCTCCTGTCCATTTGATCTTTTTGGGCCTTCTGAGTTCTTGGACATGAGGTAGGCGTCAGCGTGGAAAACAAAGTAAATTTGACCATTTTAAATTTTGTCTAAAGACTGGATTGATACTTAAAAATATAACATCGTTGGAAATCCCATAATGTTACAGATATGTTTGAAAAACATTTTCTTCCAAGTAATTAATATTTAAACACGTGGATAAGTCATTTATTGATTTCTCTTCATGATTCAGCGTTGGCATCAATGTTCCCTTGCATTTTGTTTTCAAGCTTCTGAATTGATTTCATTTGAGGGTGTCCTAAAATTACAAAGTAAAACCTATCTGTTTTCAGAATTTTCTTGATACTGGGCAGCCAAAATTAAATTTAGAAGTAGATGATTTTTGTAGGCTATTATGACTTCAGCTGCCCTCTATAATGCCAGTTTCCAACCTTTTTGTTCTCTTGACTGAATATGTAATACATATTTTAAATCTGAACTTATAAAAGAAATCTCTGTTCACAAAACGCTTTTGTCTGTTTTATATATTCGATTCTGCATAGGAATATCTTTGGGGAATAAACAGTTCTCTTAAAGTTTAAAAACGATTGAAAAACGATTGACCCCAGTGCCAGCGGGGCAGTGCGGTTTTCCTTCAGGAAGGCCGTGTCCTCTGCAGGGTGTGTACAGGTGCTTCCTCAGCGATGGAACCCAGGGCTCTTTGCAGGTAGACAAGACCTATGGAGTATGGCTAACATAGAAAAGATAATCTGAGTATGTTACACATGAATCCAACAGCTACATTTTTCTTCTCCAGGTCAATGTCAGGTGTTTTACAATATGATTCCTGACATTGTAGAGAAAATGACAAATGGCAAGATCTCCAACATCTGAACTCCTGCCCGATCGAATGGCAGGAACTCCACATATTCTCACCACAGGAGAGAAATCACCAGATAGGATCATTCCTTGTACACCTGGGTTCTACTTTGCCGAAATCCCAGATCTAGCTTCGTCGCCATTGGCTGCTCTAGTGCATTGGTTGACTATCAGTAGCAAAGGGCTTAATGGTTCGCTCATGTTTCATGAAAATAGGGTGAGCAACCAGGACTGAAGGACTTCCCAGGATGGAGGTCTTCCAGCGCTAAAACCGGAAACTCCAGGGCAAACTGGGATGAATTGCTTACTCAGATGTGATACTTACTTTCAGCCACAGTGAAAGAGCATCTTTACAGTTCCATTTACATTTTGTGTGTGTGTGTATATATGCACGTATGTATGTGTGTGTGTGTGTACATAATGTGTATGTGTGTATATATATATCTCTATATATAGATATGCAGCAATATTCTCTTGAAAGAATCCAAGGGCCTTGTTTTTGTGTCCACCTTTCTTTTCCTCCCATAGAGTTTGATTAGAACCAGATAACAATTTATAAAACTACACTAGAAAGACGGTTTGAAGGCTTGGGTAAGTTCTATCATCCCCCCAAAAGGATATTAACAAACATAAAAATTAAACAAGCAGTGCCGAAAACTTGCCCCAAGCATTACCCAGAATGCACTACGCTGGTCAAGCATGGTCCCCGCTGCTTATTCCTGGGAGTACCGGGTAGATGGACCAAAATCTGGGTCCAGCTGCTTCTTTAGGAGGGTTTTCTCATTTGAAATTTTTATTACTTCTTTCCCTTTGAGGGTTTGCAGACTGGGAAGACCGCTCCTACCCCAGAGACACTGGGGAGCACAGAGTGGCAGCAGATCTCTGAGCTCTCGTTTTTTACTGTCTTAAAAACACAAATGCCAGACAAACGGAGACTTTCCAAAAAAGAAAATGAGAGGGAAAAGTCACTGAAAGAAGCAAACACATGTTTGTCAAGCAGGGTGGAGTTAATAGGGAGCAGCCTGGAAGGGGATAGGGAAGAGGGGGAAATGGGGAGGAATGGAAAACAGCTGTCTAGTACTCTCGAAATGGACCACAATTAAATAGTTGCAGGAAACAAGTCTCACTGGGTTTAGAGCAGTTTTTCAACCTGGATCATAGTGGAGATTCCCTGGGAGCCACAAACTCCCATTTTGAGAAACTCCAGTTTTGGAGTCTGCCTAACACTTGGGCCATGGTCTGCCATGCTTTCTTATTGTTTGTTTTGCCAAAATTCCATTTTGAAATGTTAATTTTTAACACAAGACTTTTTTCACCATCTAAGGCATTGTTTCTCAAGCTTCGTGAGACTCAGTGTGCACTGCCACCGCCCTGCCCTGCCCCAGTGTCCTCTGATCTCTGCTTGAGGAACATGGATGGGCTGTAAGGTTTAACTCCAGTGGAGGTGGTTTGGTCATTCATGTATGCTCTACGTATGTATGTCATGTATGCTTCAGGTCAAACCCGCGGGAGCGAGATTCTTTTCTCCTTCGCGGTTTATTTTGCACCACGTGGATGTGTCTGGGTGATCTCGGTGTTCTGTAATTTGTAGCACATGATCTTTCCAACGATGCTTAGCCTGATTTATGATACATTGCACAGCTGTGGATTAGTGTGAGACACTGAACAGGTGAAGGGATGCTGAGGAAAGGCAAGGATGTGGTTTTAATCACCCAAACATCAAGCAATCACATAGCTTCTTACGTGAGGCTTGTTTAGGAAGGCGAAGGAAACAATTTGCAATGTTGACCTATGCACCAGGGAACATCTTTTTGAAAGGCTTAATGAATAACATACCTATTACAGAACAACAGTCTCTTCCAAAGCAGAAGCAACGAAATGCACAGCTACTCGCTCATAAATTGCTGAATTCTGCAATCAGGGAAGCCCCATGACCCCTTTGAAAGATTACAGGGAATATCTGAATTCCTAAAACTCAAGATATATTCTAAACTGACATGCCAGCTAGAGCCACGGTAACCACATAGTCATTAGTTCATTCAGCAGATTTCCTTGGTCATCTGTTTCTAGGTACTGTTGTACACTCTAAGCTCGCATTCTCTAGGATAGACAGAGGGTAGACAGACAAACAAATCGACAATGTAATGCTGGGTAGTAAGAAGTCTTACAGCAACAAATACATGGAAGCGGGGCATGGGAATAGAGTAATAGGGTTGGTGGTGTAGTCATTCAGGTGAATGACGTGCCTTTTGGTTCTTTATGGGAGGATGAGGGCGGTTCGCTTTAGGGAAGGAGAATGCACAGATCCTAGGGCCAGAAGGTAGTTGTGTTTTCTTTTTTTCTGTGGAGGAGTCTGTTGTTGGTGTCTGGGAGACCTTGAGACCCCCTCGAGCCAGTGGCAGAGAAGGGGTCTCGGGAGGCTTCTCCTGCTGGAATCCCTACCAGCTGCCAGCGGGGGCCGGGGGCAGCCTTTGAAGCCTGTTATCGGGATTCTCTCTAGACTTGTCAAGAGCCAAATTTGACTAAAAGGGACATTCTGGGAATTATTTCATCTTGGCTTGAAAGAATGCATTTTTAACCAGCTGTGCTATGTGATGGGGAGTAAGATTTGTACCATTAAGTAAATTGGTCTTTTTCTCATGGATATGTGAATTACTATGAGCAGCCTGAAGAATAAAATGTAGCTAAATCGCTGTTGGAGTTGAGTTTCTAAGGGTAAAGGGAATTTTCTACCATTAGTTCAAAAAGGAAAGGAGCAGACCGGAAAGGGCACCTGTGGTCCCCTTGAAACAGGGCACAGCCCTTCATTGCATGATTCATTCTGAGTATTCACTACAATGAAATGTAACCTGAAGACGCAGTGAACTGAGGTTGGCTGAGACCTACCCTCCTAGGCTAGAACTCGCCCACCCGTGATGCTGCGGGGAGGAGACAGTCACAGCCACCAGTGCTGGGACTGGGTCCAGTGCACAGAGTGCCAGGACCGTCAGGGGCTGACCCAGGCAGGTTCCTTCGCTCCTGACAGGGCAGTGGTGTGATTGCGACCTGTTTGTGCTGGGATTCAGTTGTAAAAAAGATGCCTCTTATGCTCATGGAGAACTTTACCCAGGGGAGGCTTACACCGTGATAGAGGCCTGCAGATGGAGGTGGGGGTGTGATGAGCAGGTAGGGAATAGGTGATTACACCTGGTGCCTCTTGGGGGTAGATGCCCAGTAGTGAGGCCGGAGGCAGGAACCAGGGCTGGACCAGCAGTGGAGCCGGCCAACTCCAGGCCTGCAGGGAGAGCCGAGGGCTCCTCACAGCTGTGTGGATCCCAGGGTCTGGGGAGGCTGCGGCTGGGAGCTGGGGGAGGTGGGGAGGGGTGAAGCTGCGCTGGGACAGAGGAGTCTGCCAGGCCCTGTAGGTGTGGGCTGCCATGCTGTTTCCTGCTGCTGGTCAGGGGCACTGCCCTGGGCGTGGGCTCCTGCGGCCTCAGTCACCAGCTGCGGCTGGATTCCGCCAGTGTGCACTGAGGACCCAGGGTCCTGATCCCAGCAAAGCTCGCAGTGCTGGGGAGAAGGTCAGATGGGAACAGCACTAACCAGCGAGAGTGAGATAATCAAACATGGTGCAAATGTGGGGAAGAAGACATCAGAGCAGTTCTTCAGGCCAAGCCACTGGGAGGAGATGATGTTTAAGCCCAGGCCAGGATGGCGACGCGGCATCTGTGATGTGGAAACCTGGCGAGGAGCCCCCTAGGCAGCACAGACCCATGCTCAAGAGCTCAGACAGGGCAGGTGTGCGGGGCAGGAAGAGGGCCTGGGAGGCTGAGCCCGGTGCCTGGGGCAGAGGTGGGTGGGACCAAAACCCAGGGCTGGAGGTGGGATTTATTTGAATTGCAGAAAATTGGAATTGAATTTATAAACATGAAGGAACAGGCATTGCCTGAAATGAGCAGAAGTCTTTTAAATTAGAATTAGACTCCATGCATTGAGAGAACATGTCGCTAATTTCATATTTAACACAATCCACTTTGCCTGCCTATTTAAAGGTAAGTGCCTTTTGCAGTGATACGGCATCCTACGGCCAGAGAGCCATTTTAGAGCAACAAAGGATGAAATCTCAGGCAATTTGTCGTGGTTTTGCTGACTATCAAAATAGCCTGTTCACATTGAAAGGGAATGCAAATGCCAGCGCATTTCCATTATTTCAGACTTCCTCATCAGAGTGGTCTTGTGTTCATTCATTAATTTGAAGAATAGAAAATGAGGGTTCTTAGACCTGGAGTGAGAGGCAAATGGACTGATCTTTTTGCCTCCACCTCCCACTCCTTTCCCCTATAAAACTTGTCATTTAAATTTTGCGTGTGTGAACATAGGCTAAGATTTTATTTTACTTTTTAATTTGCTTACTGTTTTTCCTCAAGCTGAGTTCTCTGTGTTCTGTGTTTGCAGATGCCAGGGAGTATAACATCATATTATGATCAGACTAATGAGTTTACCATTGCTTAGATCTAAAAATAATTTTAAGAAAAATGGTTATGTGTGTTATATAAATTTTGGGAGAGCGTTTCACAAAGTGACTTTTATTTTGTGGGTTATATTTTTGCTAAAAGCATGCCTGTAAAATGTCTCCAGGGCAAGTTATAAAATTATATTTTTAATTAATTTAAATATAATTTAAAATAAAATTATATTTTTAGGAAAATGATTCAAAGCGTAGTCTAACAGTTGTACAAGATTCAAAATGACACAGGTGGATCCTACTCCACGCAGACCTGTTTCGTCAACATTTTAGATTCATAAAAAATGTAAGTTATATAAGATTCTTTTTTTTTTTTTTTTTTGAGACGGAGTCTCACTCTGTCACCCAGGCTGGAGTGCAGTGGCCGGATCTCAGCTCACTGCAAGCTCCGCCTCCCGGGTTTTACGCCATTCTCCTGCCTCAGCCTCCCGAGTAGCTGGG
This sequence comes from Theropithecus gelada, assembly GCF_003255815.1. NCBI lineage: Eukaryota > Metazoa > Chordata > Mammalia > Primates > Cercopithecidae > Theropithecus > Theropithecus gelada. The sequence continues at coordinate 7,217,756 of NC_037674.1, forward strand.
ATTACAGGCGCCTGCCACCTCGCCCGGCTAAGTTTTTTTTTTTTTTTTTTGTATTTTTAGTAGAGACGGGGTTTCACCGTGTTAGCCAGGATGGTCTCGATCTCCCGACCTCGTGATGCGCCTGTCTCGGCCTCCCAAAGTGCTGGGATTACAGGCTTGAGCCACCGCGCCCGGCCTAAGATTCTTTACTTATCATGATAAACCATACCTGCAAGGGCCAGCGTGGCATCGCAGGAGGGAAATTTACGGCCTGAGTGTAAACCCAGGCTCGTCTGTTAATTGTCAATGTGATTTTACCTGGGGTTATGGAACCCGGCCACTGGTATCCTTAGAATACCAGATTGTAATTGCATTTCCCTCTTTAGGTCCTTGTGAGGATTAAACAGGTAGAGTGCCCAGATGTAAAGCTTGAAAACAGTTTGGGCCTGCAGTGTGCCTCAACAACCCTGGATCCACGCTCCTGGAATAGAGTATATTTGGGGCAAGCAGCAGAGGCCAGCTTTGGGTAGCTGTGCACAAAGGAGTTACCAGAAAGACATCGGGGAGGGTGGGAGTTCACTGGAGATGTGTCAGTAAGACCAGGAACCTGCTAACCGTGAGGATCTCTAGCACAGTTTCATCGGACACTGCCTTTCAGAGTGAGTCATTGGCCCTTTTTGGGGGAGGGGGTGGTCTCCAGGAAAATTAAATCTAGGTCAGATTAGGCCTTGTTTTACTGGATGATGGGTGTACCTCTGTTCCTCCCTCTTTCCTCCCATCCTTCCCCCACCCATCTCTCAATGCATTCTTTTTGTTTGTTTGTTTTTGAGATGGAGTCTCACTCTGTTGCCCAGGCTGGAGTGCAGTGGCGCAACCTTGGCTCACTGCAACCTCTGCCTGCCTCCTGGGTTCAAGCGATTCTCCTGCCTCAGCCTCCCGAGTAGCTGCGATTACAGGCACGTGCCACCGTGCCTGGCCTCTCAGTGCATTCATAATGATCCTAGTCCCTGCTGTGGGCCAGGCCTGTGTTGGGAGCTGGAGATGCTGCTTTGGAGAAGACACAGCAGGCCTCTGCCTGGCGAGTACAAGTCCTGGAGCAGGCAAAAAATAAGGAAACCGTTTCATACAGAGATACGTGTTTGAGATACAACTGCAAGGCCATCGAGAGGGGCCACGGCTGTGCTGTGGACGGGGGACCCAGCAGGGGCCTCTCTGAGCCTGTGACCTTTGAACTGAGGCTGGCAGGATGGGTGGAGCCAGCCATGGGAGGAGCCTTCTATCAATGGGGGAGGCAGGTGGTATCTCTGACTCACCTTCTGAGAGAGAAAGCCTTCTGGCCTCTCCCCACTTCCCACTGTCTTGTTCCCTCTTCCTCTATTCCCAGGATTTCCCCCACGAATTAATTTCTCCTTAGAGACAATGTGTACGTATGTGGTGGTTGAGGTCAGTAACTCAGGCTTCTGGGTTTCAGAGGAAGTAAAGGTTCAGTAGGTGTTTGGAAGTCTGCGCCCAGCCCTGTTGTACAGATGGGGTACGTGGGTGGCTCTACGTCAGGCATGGGTGAATGAAGCCACCTGGCTTGCTAGGAGCACCTTTTGGTAACGGCTTCTTGAACTGGGACTCCTTCCCTCATCCTCACCCCGTCATGGAGGTGCCCTCACGCCGGCCTGGATTGGGCATTGTGCAGCCCTGTTGGCATTCCACACCTGCTTCTCTGCATTCCTTTGAGAACTACGGAGTCCATAGTTTCAGCTCATGGCTGTCCATAGGTTTCAGCCACAGACAGAATTGTCCCTCCTACCAGATCCTGTCAGAATTAGGACAGAGGGAGGAAGGACTGCAACCAGCAAAGCAGATGACGTTTTTAATGGGTTACATGTCATAGAGAGTATACGTGTAAGTACAAAATCCCAGCTCCAGTGTGGGATTCCCAAATTCAAAAATTAAATATTGGCTGGGCATGGTGGCTTATGCCCATGATCCTAGCACTTTAGGAGGCTGAGGTGGGATGATTACTTGAGGCCAGGAGTTCAAGACCAGCCCTGGGAACATAGTGAGACCTTGTCTCTACAAAATTGTAAAAATTACCCAGGTGTGGTAGTGTGTGCCTGTGGTCCCAGCTGCTTGTGGGGCTAACGCAGGAGGATTGCTGGAGCCTGAAAGGTCCAGGCTGCATTAAGCCAAGATTGCACCACTACATTCCAGCTTGGGCCACAGAGCAACGCCCCATCTCAAGATGGATGGATGGATGGATGGATGGATGGATGGATGGATGGAAAGATAGATGATGGATGGGTGGATGGATAGATAGATAGATAGATATTAACAGTGCAGGCATAGTATGCAGGAGAACTATCATTTTGACAGCTGATGTGAAAACAGATCTGGGTATGTCAGTTGAGAGCAAGTTCAAAGTGGGCAGATCTCATCAGCTGCCCAGCAAATCCTCAATGCTGCGAATTCCGCTGCCTCTCTGTGCAGCGAATGTTGTTGCTTGTGACGCTGGTGATCCATGACTATATTTAAAGCCTTTTATTTGGCCAGCCTTAGGGATGACTGATAGCTGCATTTTTATATTTCCTGGTTTCTAAATGGGATGCCGTTTCTTGACATTTTCATGACACTCACTTTTGTGTGTGCTGGTGAATGGCAGCACAGGAAACTCTGCATTATGCAGTCTGTCAGTGCTGGCGCTGTTTATTATAGAAATACTGACACATTTGGAATTTGGGCATGTACTAAAGAAGACTGGCCTTTTAAGTTATGTTTCCTAATAATGTATTTAAACAATTCAGAAATTTTACTTTTTTTTTTTGGGAAAAGAGCTTAAGACACATGGAAAAGTGAAGCTTTAAAACATGGAAGTGGCTGGGCACGGTGGCTCACACCTATAATCACAACACTTTGGGAAGCCAAGGCGGGTGGGTCACTTGAGGTCAGGAGTTCAAGACCAACCTGGTCAACATGGTGAAACCCCATCTCTGCTAAAAATACAAAAAATAGCCGTGTGTGGTGGCGGGCGCCTGTAATAACAGCTACTCGGGAGGCTGAAGCAGGAGAATCGCTTGAACCCATGGGGCAGAGGTTGCAGTGAGCTGAGATCATACCACTTCACTCCAGCCTGAGCGATAGAGTGAGACTCTGTCACAAACGAACGAACATGGAAGTATGTTTTTTGAGTGTATCCGAGTCTCCATAGGGTGTCATCTTGATTCTGCTGTGGAAAGCGGACTTGGCTTTTGGTTTGACTTTTATTTCTCCCCAGTGATTCTTAGACATTTCTGTTTTGTCATTTATCTTTCCACTTAAAAATGAATTCTGGGTAGGTCTAGGTACATACTGCAGTGTTTTAATAAATTGTCAAGGATGGTGTTTTGTTTATATTATGATACATTTATTCACCACTCTGTTGGTTTCGGACTTTTAAGGTGATGGGTCTGAAGAGTGTCCTAAAAGAAAAAGCTCTACCCACCATGTAGTAGGTCTGATTTGGTGTTTCTTACCAGACAGTCCGCTGGTTCTTGTTCAGAGTGCAGGTTTCTGGGTGTATGAGGAGACTCGTACCTCCACCCCGACACTGATGTCCATGTCCTAACCCCTGGAACCTATGAACCTTTTACCTTACATGGCAAAAAGGACTTTGTAGATGTGGAGAAGTTGTGGATTTGGAGATGGGGAGGTGGTGCCAGGTATCTGAATGGGCTCAAGGTAGTCACAAGGGTCCTCATAAGGGAAAGAGGAAGGCAGGACAGTCAGAGAAGGAGAGGCAAGGATGGAAGCAGAACTCAAGAGTGCTGTGGGACCACAAGCCAAGGGCTGATGGCAGCCTCTGGAAGCTGGAGAAGGCAAGGAAAGGGACTCTCCCCTGGAGCCTCCAGAAGGAGCTCAGTCCTACCAACCCAATCCATTTTGGACTTTTGACCTCAAAAGCTGAAAGGTGATAATTTTATATTGTTTTAAGCCACTGAGGTTTTGGTCATTGGTTGCAGCAGCAGTAGGAAACTAACAGATAGGGCTATATCTCAGGTACCTCAAGTTGGGCTCTGGGGTTGGGGCTCAGGCAGTCTTCTTTTTCAACCCCACTTCTCCCTGATTCTTATGAACAGTGGAGGAGAGGAAATCATTGCTCTCACTTCTTTGAAAGTTGTTGCAGGATAACGATTAGGCCTGGAAAGCTTTGAGAATAGAAAAATAACAACAATTAATAGTATATATACTCAGTGTTTATAAAGACATACAAATACTTTTAATTATAGAGCAGAAATTGCTAGTTTGCTTTAAATATAACCAAATAAATCACATACAGTCGAAGAACAAAAAAACCAAGCACCCATACGATAATAAGGTGCATCTGGAGGCCACATGGCTACAGGTTTCTTTGGCCTCCTCTCATCACTTTTTTCCTGCAGACAGTAGGTCAAAGCCATCATGTTTAATCCTGATTGGACAATTCTCTTCTACTTCTTTATGTAATGCACTGCCCCAAGCTTTGGGCATCACACTGACCACTCGGTGCTCAGCGTGCATAGCATTTTGAAGCATTTGTGAATGTTTAGGATATATCACACACCAACTCCAAAGTCAGTGGAGTAAATGGCACACAATGAAACAGAGAAGTGGAATAAAACTTCAGAACAACTCTGGCTCATGACCTGTGAGATCTGAGAGGTGCCACATTGCAAAAGAAGAGACTGTGAAGTCTCTTGGAGGCAGACGGAGGACATGAAAATGTTACTGTGAGAAGGAAACCAGATGACCAACATTGGATTAGTGAATTAGGATGTCACCTGGGGGATCTATTTTGCAACTGAGAGGAATGAGACAAGATGGGGAAATTATGAGAGAAAAGCTAAAGTTCGTGGAAAATACATGTAAGACGTCAGACAGGCATATAGGAGATGCTTTTGTTTTTGGTTTGATTCAGGTAATAGAAAATTTTCTGAATTTCAGTAATCAAAAAAAATCAAAGATAAGCATTAAACAAGACAAAGCAGGCTATTTTAAAAGAAAAGGATCAGATTAACACTAGATTTTAATCCATAAAGTCAAATGCTAGAAGATAATGCAGCAACATTTGCATATTTTAGAAGGAACAGGTTGTGAAGCAAGATTCCTCTAGGCTTTCTATATGCAAGATTTCTAAGCTCGTTTATGTGAATGGGTACGTGAAAGTCATTTTCAGAAATACAGTGGACTCAAAATTTCTGCATACCATTTCTGAATAAAGGAAATTACTTGTGCACAAGCCAAATGAGGAAAATTGTTATTAATTATTTAATAATGACTTTAATTGTTATTAAAATAAATCAATGATTATTTGTTATTAAACAATTATAATTAATAATTAAATTTAATAATTTGTATAATTATATAAATTTAATAATTATATTTAATTGTTAAAGATAAACAGGAAGCATTGGTATAAATACTGCAGAAGTAAGCAATTAAACCAATGAACTGTACAGTTAAGTTGGAATTGCTGATGCTAATGTGGCTGTTTTGATAAAATCTGGGAGGCAGAGCGAGGTCGAAAATTTTGCCATGTTGCATAGACACTATAGATATCTATGCTATTGATATATACTTATTAGATATATAATTTCAAATATATATTTAAAAATTTGGTTAGAAAATTGATATATAATTTCCAAATCATTAGAAAAAGCAAACAACAAACAAAAGTTGAACAAAACAGCAAAAGTCTGGAAAATTAGAGAAACAAAAATTAAGGAAATATAGTAAATAAGCCAGGCAATAATTCAGTTATGTTAGCTAACCACACTGAAGGTGTTACTTAATTTCCTCTATTAAAAATCCTTTTAGATTGGGGTGAAAAGCAAAAATCAGATAGATGCTATTGGCAAACAAACAAACAAAAATCGCTTAAGGCATTGGCAAAGAGATGTCTGGCAATGGCCAAGTGAAGGAGAGTAGGATTGTCCACATATGATCAAACAGAATGCAATACAAAAATATAACTCCAAACAGGGTAAAGAAGATTCAAAACTAGTCATAAAAGACCAGTTGTGGTGGCTCACGCCTGTAATCCCAGCACTTTGGGAGGCTGAGGTGGGAGATCACGAGGTCAGGAGATCAAGACCATCCTGGCTAACACGGTGAAACCTTGTCTCTACTAAAAATACAAAAAATTAGCCAGGTGTGGTGGTGGGCGCCTGTAGTCCCAGCTACTCGGGAGGTTGAGGCAGGAGAATGGTGTGAACCTGCTGCACTCCAGCCTGGGTGACAGAGCAAGACTCCATCTCAAAAAACAAAAACAAAAATCAAAACAACAGCAAAAACTAGTCATAAAAGTACAATCACCCCATTATGGTGTTTGCAGATCTGTCATCCATCTGATGGGTTTTGAAGATGGAAATAGAATGTACTGTGTCAGTAGAATTAGAAAACAGTGACTTGGTCAGCAAGAACAAGATACTTGGAGATATAGGCATGGTAAGACTTGCTGGTCTTGTGTCTGCAGTGAGATAGACACTGGGGAGGATTTTGGTAGCAGTATGTGCAGAAGACAACTTTCAGAAAGACTCAAGTTGTAAAGAAAAGGAAATGTATTGAAAAAGCTGTGAGCTTGAGTATTCCTGGGGCACTGCCTGGCATTTCTCCTCTGCCTCATGGTTATGAACGGAATAAATAAACCAGGGGTTTGCAGGGGCCCTGTCCATACCTGTCGTGGATGACCTGGTGTTGGGTCACTAGAGGTCAAGGCAGCCTTTGCCTTCTCTTGTGCTCCTTTCACCTGAGAGGTTGGAGCCTACCCAGACAGGACAGAGTAGAATCAATGACAATATCAACCTCATTTTTTTTTTCCCATTGAGACAGTCTGAGTGTCCATCATTGGAGGATTGGTGCCCCCTTTCGTCTGTGATATATTTTTAAAGGAAAACTGTGTACTGTGAACCTAGTCCTTATAAAAAAGTCGAATTAACTTTATAAACTGAAAAAAGTCTAGGTATGAATACACTTGAACATTGCCATTGATGTGTCTTTGTATATGGTGGTGTGGGTGAATTTTATGTTCTCTAGAATTTTTGATGTGAACTAAAGTCAGCAGCACGAGGGTGCACTATTTATATATATGGTCAGAGGAAGGGATTTTTATTGTGAAGGAAAAAAGAACCCTGCGTTGTCTCTGTCTGAATTCCCACTATAATTTCCTATGCCAGCATTTTCGCTAACACGTAAACAACTGTGTATACAAGATGTTAAATGTGTATTCTGAGTTAAAAAGAAGATTCCAAGGTCACATTTGGGGCCGGCCAGGTTATTCAGGGTTGAAGCATGTTCTTTCCCGTGGTGTGCATTTTGACTTGACTGTGTTATTCTCACGTGCCCCGTGACTCTGCATGGAAAGGGTACACTATGTCATGTTTTCAGACCTCATTGACGTGGAACCCATTTTTATATGTGTTCCATGAGAAACTAATATTTTGTAAAAACATTTAAAGACACACTTACCTATCCCGAAATTATCCTTTGGATTCTGTGTCTCAGATTCCCCCTAGCCTTCTTTAGGTGTACTGGTTCCGTTGGCCACAATGTCCCAAGCTCCCTCCATACTTTCTTCTAATTCCGTGGAGTATGAGTTCCATCCGCCTAGATCCGTCACGCTCAGGGGCTGGCTCAGCACTGTTCTTTCTCTCTTACCTAAGTTTCACACTCAAAACCTTTGTGAGTCCTTGTCACCTTCCTTCCACCCTGGTCAACTCTTACAATCTTTGTCCAGATAAATTTATTGATGATTTTGTAGGTGAGGTGCGAGGGGGTGGGGGTAGGGTTACCTTGCATAGCAGAGAGCCAGTAACTTCCAACATTACAGAGCCTCAGAGTTCTTTGGCCTTACAACCACTGGGATATTTCTCTTGTACTCTGCCCTTCTTTAACATACAAACTTGCTGACTTGTGCACGTGTACCCTAGAACTTTAAGTATAATTAAAACAAAAAAAAATTGCTCACTTTCCCCCTACAAACTCGCAGAGTTTACCCTGCCATTCTCTATTCAAGTCCAAGAATTTAACCTTTCTTTCTGCTCTGTAGTTCAAAGTCTACTGTTGCAGTGCTGCTAAGCCCTCGAAGAGGCAGGAGAGCAGGGGGGTCCCCATCCTGGGTGAGAGGTAACCTGCTTAGCACCAGTCAGCGGCCATGTCCTCATTCTTTTTTTTCTTTTCTTTTTTTTTTTTTGACACGGAGTTTCGCTCTTGTTGCCCAGGCTGGAGTGCAGTGGCGCAACCTCGGCTCACTGCAACCTCTGCTTCCTCGGTTCAAGCAATTCTCCTGCCTTAGCCTCCCGAGTAGCTGGGATTACAGGTGCCCACCACCATACATGGCTAAGTTTTTTGTATTTTTAGTAGAGACAGGGTTCCACCATGTTGGCCAGGCTGGTCTCGAACTCCTGACCTCAGGTGATCCACCGGCCTAAGCCTCCCAAAGTGCTGGGATTACAGGTGTGAGCCACTATGCCCGCCCCACGTCCTTATTCTGAGTTCTCTTCCAGGCCTCCACCGTGCTGTCTTTAGCATCTGGCAGGATGTTGGCTGCTGTCCAGGACTTAGAGTCCATTACTCATGAAGTCATAATTGAAGAAATTAGCTGATCTTAATACTTTTGGTGTTTTGAGGATAGAAACATCAGATTTGCTTTTTCCCATGGCACCATGAAAAATTGAGAGATTTGAGAGTTTTGGCTTAATTTAGGAGAGTAAGTGCTCTTTATATTAAAAAAAGTTAAATGTAAAATGATCAGCTGTTTTCCCGTAGGTTTTTTAGATGCTGGTGTTATGTAGTTTGAGCATTTTAAGTTTTATGTTAGTACAAGGAAAAATATTCATGTCTGTCTGTTTTTAAAGTTAATTTTTATGTCATCTAATAAAATGAAAATATAGTTTAAAAAGTCAAATAGCAAATAGGAAAACCCAGTAGTTCCCTGCTGTAACTTGTGCAGAGGTAGCTGCTTTTAATTCAACTTTTTTCCCTGGGACTTACTACATCTCCACATTTCTAAATAAGATACAAATTCTGCTCTCTTCGATTCATCAGTTTTAGGTACCATTGTAGGCTTCTGATTATGGCAGTGAGGATTTAGCTTTTCATTCTCTCTGGTCCCCTTTGTCACCCTCCAGAGTGGGTTAGTTTAGTCAGTATTTGGAGTTATACCTGTGCACATATTATTCACTGCAGAGCTGTGTCGGGTGGTACGTTCACTTTCACTAACTCACTCTTGAAGTCAGTGCTTGCCTCACCTTAATCAGTAGCTCCTCTTGCAGTAGCCTCTCAGGAGTACTGACTCAGCTCAGCTCTAGTGGGTTATCTTTCTGTTCCCATTTTCTTCTCCAGGACTCATTTTCTTCTCTTGGGTTGGTGGCTTTCTAGGCCTGTACACAGCTGTCAGCCCGGGTTCCCTCTTGCTGTCACCTCTGGAATTCCACTGGGTCATTTTCTGGATCTTAGGTCTTCCTCATTCTGACTTTGCTGCCTTGTTTTGTGGAGCACATTCTGCATTCGTTTCACCTAAAAAGATGCTGCAGGGGCAGAGGGCATGCTGGGACCAACCTCAGGCTGCCTTCTGTTGCCTCATATTGCTGCACTGTGGTCTGGGGCTGGTCAGTCCACAGCACAGACCTGTTTTGATCTTTTTAGGGGAACAGTCCTTCAGAATTCTGCTAGGGTGTAGGGAGGGGGACTCTAACTGTTTTCAGGTAGCTGTCCAAGTTTCCATTCCTTATCTTAGCCCTCCTTCCCAAGTGTCATATAGAGGCCAAAGGTGGCCTCTGTATATTGGCCCCTACATTGTCTGTTTCTTCATAGCAGACTGAGATCTGTTAGCTCAGAAGCCCACTGGCACCAAACTCAAATTTTTATGCATCTAATTATTTTTTTCAAGTAGCCTGGATTAGCAGATTTTTAGCCATTCAGAGCCTGCCTGCTTTGCATAGCCGGTGAGACCTCTTCTAGCACCTGCTGGCCTCTGGTAAGATAGCGCCTCGTCGTTGTAAAGCTCCAAGCCACTGCTACCCTCAAAGCTCTCTGACCCTGGGACCCCCTGCTGTGCTGCTACAGGCTGTCACCTGGCTATGTCAACCTCCTCTCTGACCCCCTTTCCCCAGGAGTTCCCTTGTCCTCTTCCCCTTCTGGATAGACCCCTTGCTTGAAGCCTGTGGATGTGTCATGCTGTGAGGGACTTCACCTCCCACATGACCTTGTTTAAGCTTGCATGTGTTAACTGCTTCCTTTCACCATATCTACTTCCTTGATTGGCCCCCAATCCCTCAAACCTTCTACACCAAATTAGCCCCACTACCAGAGGTGCCGACTGAGACTCGTGCCTGAGTCTTCTGAGGGTTCTGAGATACAGTCTGGGCTGTTCTCTTTGCTCTGCTGCTGCTGTTGTTGCTTTTGGATCCATCTTTCTTAATTTGGCTAAATCAGTACCGCCTGTCTGTCCTTTTCATAACCTCCAAAGTTTGGTCGCAGTTCATTTTCGTTCATCCCTTTCGTCAATCTTCATGTCTTCGTCCTTATTTGGGTTTTTCTCTGGGTCATTTTTCTTTTCTTTGGTGTAAGTCTGCTGGTGACAAATTCTGCTGTGATTGTCTCAGAAACATTTTTATTTTGGCTTCCTTTTTTGAAGGATATTTTCTTGGTGATAGAGTTCTAGGTTGGCAGTTACTTCCTTTCGGGACTTAAAAGGTGGTTTCCATCATTTCTGTAGGAAAACGACTACCAGTCTTTTTGTTACTTCTTTGAAGGTAATGTGTATGTGCCCAAATCTACTCCTTTGCTGCTTTTAAGATTCTTCCTTTTCTTTCGGTTTCTTTTTCTTTTGTGTAATTGGCCAGCCTAGCTTTGCAGCGCTTACTGAATGATTTGAGGTTTGCTGTTTTGTTTGTTTTAGAAAATTCTTGGCCATCATTTCTTCTACCCTGTTCTCTTTTTCTCTGAATGGGACTTGAATCACATACACTAGGCCCATTCATTGTGTGCTATGTCTCTCTAATACTCTGAAAAAATTTTTTTTCCTTCTTAGGTTTTAGTTCGGGTGTTTGTTTTAATTGCCCTGTCTTCCAGTTTACTAGTCCTGTCTTCTGTATCTAATTTGCTGTTAAACCATCTGTTGAGTTATTAATTTTAGATGTTGTATTTTTTAGTTTTATATTTTCTCTTTGATTATTAATTTTTACCGATTATAATTATCTGGTGAAATTCTTCTTCTCATTTATTTTGTTCATCTTTTTCTCAGTTTTCTTGGACGAAGTAACTATAATTGTTTTGAAGTCAGCCAGCTAACTTCATTGTCCACATTATCTGGTGTTCATCACCTTCACTGAAGCAGGACTGTGCTGACTCAGAGCTGGTTTGCAGCCCTGGTAGGCTTCGGTCTTGCTGCTGTTTGTCCTTGTCTTTTAGGGTTTTCAAATGAGAGTCTTTTATATGCTTCATAGCCCCTCCTCTCGTGTTTCCCAATTATAGTTTTTATTTTGAGGCTGCCTTCCTGTGGCTTTTTGTTAAAATGTAAGTCTCTTACCCTCAGAATTGGAAAGCTATCCCAAGGGAAAAGCCAACCGTGTGCCTGGACCCCAAGTCTCCACCCATACCCCTGCTGGGGTTTCCCCCAGAACTGGCTTTCAGCAGGTGCGTAGCCAGAGTTCTCAGGCTGCTGCTTGTGCCCAGAATTGGCCAACACCTCTAGGATAAAAGAAGCTTCAGAGTTCAGCTCCCTTCTTGGAGGGAGGTTCATTCCTCTCTCAAGCCTGTTTGAATTTTGTCAGTCTCAGCCATTTCAGAGAGTTGATTTCCATATCTTATTGAGCTTTTCCTGTTGTTCTTACTGGGGACACTGATGAGCTGCTAACTTCTGCATCCGACCTGGAAGCGAAAGACCTGTGCAACCATGAACTGCCTTTTGGAATTGTGACTAAGACATAGAACTGCATTCCCCTGGCTGCCCTAGCCTACTTATATAGCGCCTTCAGGTGGGTGGGATCTGGCATGCCAACACAAATTCTAAGTCATGGTGCCGGGAATACTGTGTCAGAAGGATTCCAAGGTGGCTTCTGTACTCGGCACGGAGGGTGTGGTGAGAGATGAGCATTGGCCCTCTGGGTCGAGGAAGGGAGTTGCCACCTGCTTGCCACTCCTGTGTTAGTTAAATGCTATCACTTTACTACTTTCTAGATATCTAGATAAAGCCCTTAAAGAAAAGGAAAGCATATTACATTAAATGCTAATGTGTTTGCACATGGGGAGAGCTGGTAAGCAGGGGGTACTGGATAAAAGCTTTGGCTTTTAGTAGTGCTGATGTTAACGTTTTGATAAAATTCTGGGCTCCCTGTGCATTTGTAGTTTCTGACGTGCATAACTTGGACTTCACAGTGGACTCCATGATAGTGGGTCTTTAAAACACATTTGCTGTAAATTCTGAACAAGTGACCTCAGTCATTATTCTAAAACGTTCTAAATGGCTTCTATTCTTACAGCTGTTAATATGCAACATATTATTCCATTCTGATATTTTGCTGAGCAAAACATAATTGCTTTTGTGGAATATAGCTCTATTGATGGTGTAATCAAATATTAAAAATAGAACTGCAGAGTTTTCCAGAAAATGCAATTAAAGAAGCAGTGAATGCCCATGACTTCAGTCCTGTTCATAACTATACTTTTCAGACCAGATCTATTAGAGAAAATCAAATCTTGATTTGAGATGATTTATGTGGAAAATAGCCATGAGTTATATTTGCAAGATACATATGTATATATTTCAGCCACATCAACGTTTCTTTTTTTACCCAGATTATTGAACATTTCCCTGGGCCATCATCATTTTAGGAAGTCTAGGCAAATTTCAAAGCTGTAAGAAAATTTAGTAGGAAGAGGGGAAGAGAGTTTACAAGCAAAATACCGTATGTATGTAGGGGTTGTGATGAATGAACCCTGGTCACAATGTATTTTGGAAATTGCAGATTTTTGTGTAGTTGTTTGGATCAACTACACAAAACTGGAGGAACACACAGTAGGGTAAGAGAGATGTATTATTTGAAAAATAATCTGCTACACCAGATATATGCTTTGAGAAACTGAATCAGACTTGGAGTTATGGACGTAAATGAAGGCAATATAACTACCAGACAAATTAACAGAAAGCTGGACCAAGTGCAAGGTATTCATACCAAGTGATTCACTCTTCATCTTATTAATAAGTAATGAGAAAATATCGAACAATGTGACCTATGAATATATTGTAGAACAGGAAAAAGAGAAAGTATCTAGACTTGAAAAATATAGTGGCATATCCTGATGAGAATTTCAGCAACTGGCATTCTCAATAGTATGGGAGAAAACATGGCTTCTAGAAACTGGAGGGGATGGTTCATGTGTAGTTTAATTTTAGACCTTGTAAATTACATATGATGGTAAAATTTCAGGCTGAAACTACTAAAAGAAAAGAAATAGGCTATATAAATTCTAAATTGGTAGAAAGAAAAAAAGAAATTGGAAAATAATTTCAATAAAAAATACAAGGTAAGAAAGGAGATACAAACATGGAAAAAGTGAGATCAATAACATAAAAAACAAAAATATTAAAACAAACCAAAGCCAGGGGCGGTGGCTCATGCCTGTAATCCCAGCACTTTGGGAGGCCGAGGTGGGCAGATTGCTTGACGTCAGGAGTTCCAGACCAGCCTGGCCAACATGGGGAAACCCTGTCTCTACTAAAAATACAAAAATTATCCAGGCATGATGGTGCATGCCTGTAATCCCAGCTACTCGGGAAGCTGAGGCAGGAGAATCACTTGAACCCAGGAGGCAGAGGTTGCAGTGGGCCGAGGTGGTGCCACTGCACTCCAGCCTGCATGACAGAATGAAACTCTGTCAAAAGAAAAACAAAAAAACAGGATATCTGAATGATCTCAATAAGTGTAAGAGGAGTAAACCTGCCTGTTGAGACATAAATTGTTAAATAAGCTTGAAAACCAAAACCCAGTTATAAGATGTTTTTAGAGGCAAATCTTAAACATGAAGAAGTGGAGAGACTGAAAGTAAAAGGGTATCAAAAATAATGTGGGCAGATATCAACCAAAAGAATATTGGCAGAGCCATTTTAATTTCAGACAAAACAGACTTTCAGTGAAAAGCCTTGTTAGAGAGAGGCTCGTTACATATACCAAATAGGTACTATGCTTATATACTTATGATTAAACCACTGCAAAATGTATAAAGAAAAAATAGATAAAAATGGAGGTAGAAATTGATCAATCTGTCATGAAAAGGGGAAATTTCAATACATATTGATTGTTGATCTATCAGACAGAAAATTAAAAATTTTGTAATAATTTAAAGAACACAACCAGATATAATTTACATATACAGAATTCTGCAGCTTTTAGAGACATTCTCACATAAACAGGGACTATCTTTAAAAAATTGATCTTGTAATTTTTTAGTCTGTAGAGTAAATATCAAAACATTTCAAAGAATGAATATCAAGGAGATCACGTTCTCTGACCACAATTTAATTAAATTAGAAATAAATAACAAAAGGATAAATGGCCCTAACATATTTTGAAATTAAAAAAAAAAATTTTAATAACTCATTTGTCAAAGAAGAAATTGTAATGCAAATGAATAGCCTTAGATACCTAGAAAGATTGACAACTGAAAATGAAGTGATCAGATTTACTTAGAAAAAGAATGAATAAATTTAAAGAACATAATAAATAAGAATAGAAATTAATGAAATAGAATATAAAGCTACAATAAAAAGGATAAACAAAGCCAAAAAGGTAGCTCCTTGAAAATTCTAACAGAACAGACAAATATGGTAGGAATGTGCAAGAATAAAAAAGAGAAATTTATAGAAAAACATAACCGAACTTAAGTTATAGAAAAACTACGTATACAAACTTAACAGAACTGTTTTATTCTTAATGGGGAAGCATTGAAAGTATTCCCTTTAAAATCAGGAATAAGCCATCTACCATCAATTAGAAATAATGAGTTTGGCAAGGTGGTTAACTAGAAAGTTAATATACCAAAAGTCAATTGTATCTTTATACATCAGCCACAGACAGAAAATGTAAATTGTTTAAGGACATGATTTACAGTAGCACAAAAATAAGGAACTTAGAACTCTATCTAACAAAAAATAAGTAAATTGTATATGCAGAAAAGTGTAAAACTTTATTGAAAGACATTAAATAAAACCTAAATAAATGGAGGGATATACCATATTGAGAAAAGCTAGTCTAGGCTAACTCAATACTGTGAAGATGACTATTTTTTTCCAAATCAGATTCAATTTATTTCATTAAAAATCCTGACAAATGTTTTTGTAGGGAGGGTAGGACTTAACAACCTAATTGTAAAATTATATGAAAGAGCATAGGCGAAATAGGCCAAGAAAAGTCAAGAGACTCCTGAAGAATTTGGGGGGAATTTATGCCACCACGTATAGGACTCATTTTCTTTTTTTTTTTTAAGACGGAGTCTCGCTCTGCCACCCAGGCTGGAGTGCACTGGCGGGATCTCGGTTCACTGCAAGCTCCCAGGTTCATGCCATTCTCCTGCCTCAGCCTCCCAAGTAGTGTGAGTACAGGCGCCCGCCACCACGCCTGTCTAATTTTTTGTAGTTTTTAATAGAGACGGGGTTTTACCGTGTTAGCCAGGATGGTCTAGATCTCCTGACCTTGTGATCCGCCCGCCTCAGCCTCCCAAAGAAGACTCATTTTTAAGCTATAGACAGTAAGTGTAGGTGCAAAGGAAGACAATGCAATCAGCAAAACATAAGATAGAACCTGAAACATATATGAAATGATGCAGGGCAGGCCAGGAGCAGAATCGAGGGAGCCTGCCATAAATGGTTCTGGGATCGTTGGCTATCCATTACGAGAGAATCAGTGTCAGGTGGCTTAAACACTTAACTGTGAAAGCAAAACATTAGAACTTTACAGAATAAAATGTAAGATGTAAGAGATTTGGAAAGAATTTTTTAAACAAGACAGAGAAACGCCAAAACTGAAAAATGTGTTTGAAAAGTAAGTACATGTAAACGTTCTTTTTATTGAAAGACATCATGAAAAAGCGAAAACACAACTGGAAGGAGATGCTTGCAATACACGTAACTGATTCTGATTTCATGTAGTGAACTCCCGCAAATCAATAGGGTGAAGACACAAACCTCCATGGAAAAGTGGACAAAATGCTTACGTAGGCATTTCATGGAAGTGGGCATAGGTAGGGTCAATAAACGTGTCAGCGCATGCCCCAGTCAGCGTGGAAATGCAAACTTCAACTGTGGAGAGAAATCATTTACACCTGCTAGATTGGCCACAATTAAGAAGTTGACAATGCCAATTTGGACAGAATGTGGATCAGAATTCCTGGTGGAAGTGGAAATGGGGTGGGTCCACTCTGGAACACAATGGAATACGACTTGGAATTCTTTTCTATAGCTGAACATGCACACAAACCGTGACCTGCAGTTCTACTCATAAGCATATACCTTGCAGAAACTCCTGCCCGTGTGCACCAGGATAGTCATCAATGAATAGTACATGATAGCAAAAACTGGAAACAGTGCAGATGTTCATCAGCAGAAGAATGGGATATTAATAAGTTCTATAGGCCGGATGCAGTGGCTCACGCCTGTAATCCCAGCACTTTGGGAGGTGGATCACCAGGTCAGGAGTTCGAGACCAGCCTGACCAACATGGTGAAACCCCGTCTCTACTGAAAATACAAAAATTAGCTGGGCGTGCTGGTGCACACCTGTAATCCCAGCTACTCAGGAGGCTGAGGCAGGAGAATCGCTTGAACCCGGAAGGTGGAGGTTGCAGTGAGCTGAGATCGTGCCACTGCACTCCAGCCTGGGCAACAGAGCAAGACTCTGTCTCAAAAACAAATAAAATAAGTTCTGTGGTCTAATGAAATGGACTGTTGTTATACCGCAGTGAAAGTGAATAAACTATAGCTGTGTGCAACAACATGATAAAGGAATCTTAGGAACGCGAATGTTCTTATCCTGGATGACCCTGAAAGCCGAGACTGAGAGCAGGACTAGCAGGAAGCTCTCCTGTTTGCGCAGAGCACAGTCAGGTAGGCAGAGGGAGGCAGGGAGGAAGGATAGCCCGTCCAAGTGTGTTATCCAGTTGGCTACAGCGGGTGATCATGCTGGCTCCTGAGGGGACTGGAGCACAGTTACCGAGCACATTTCAGACTTGCCTCCCCGAGGCCCGTCGCCTCAGGTCTCTGTTGTCTGAGGGCTGCTCCTGGGGCACTGGCTTCCACCAGAGCAGTCCCTGCAGGGGAGTGAGACCTGCGGTGCGTGAGCCGATTAGTTCTCTGCCTGTGAGACACACAGGAAAATACTATGACTTTTCTGTGACACCATTTCTGTAAAGTACAAAAACAAGCAACGCCAAACACTGTCTTGCGGAGATGAACTAAGTATGCCAGAAAAGTTTCAGAGAGAAAGGGAAGGAAATTATCAATGCAAATTCAAGAATGGGATTCCACAAGTATCTAGGTAGGGGACCTTATTTTCAGCAAAGCAAACATACAAACAGAGACAGGCCTTAAGAGTTCTCTGCTGTGACAAAGCAGAGGGCAGGCACGCAGCATCTGCAGTGGTTGAGGGGAAAGTCTGCGACTCCAGACCTGCACTAGGGCGACCTGCTCTTCAGACATGATGACAACTGAGCAGTCGAGCAGTCCACAGTGGTCCTGGAAGCCCTGAAGATATGCTCAGTTATTGGGGGCCCTCAGGTCCCCTGGGAAGAAAAGTCTCGTGAAAATGTCATTCAATGATTTGAGCTATTACGTCAGCAGCTTGAGTCGGTGGAATCATGCCGAAGCAGAACTAATGCGGAACACTGAAACTAGTTAAAACTTGAAAGTGGAAATTAAAAAAGCATCGAAAGACACAGAATATAGCCAGGCGAGGAGGCTCATGCCTGAAGTCTCAGCTACTCAGAGGTTGTGGCGGGAGGATCGCTTGAGTCAGGGTGTTCAAGACCAGCCTGGGTAACACAGTGAGACCCTATCTTAAAAATAAAAGAAAGAAAGAAAGAAAAATAGGCCGGGCATAGTGGCTCATGTCTGTAATCCCAGCACTTTGTGAGGCCAAGGTGGGCAGATCACTTGAGGTCAGGAGTTCAAGACCAGCCTGGCCAACATGGTGAAACCTGTGTCTACTAAAAATACAAAAATTAGCTGGGTGTGGTGGCAGGCACCTGTAATCCCAGCTACTCAGGAGGCTGAGTCATGAGAATTGTTTAAACTCGGGAGGTGGAGGTTGCAGTGAGCCAAGATTGTGCCACTGCTCTCCAGCCTGGGCAACAAAGCGAGACTCCATCTCCAAAAAAAAAAGAAAAGAAAAATTAATTTTTAAAAAGGAAAAAAGATACTGAGTATAATATGAAAACAGTGCAATACGAGTTTGAATCTAAAATTCTAGATTATACTAGCAAAGAATGAGAGGTGGGATGTGTGAAGGGAAGATACCATAATTGTATTAAAACCCTTGCCTACCCTGAAAACCAGAGACGTGGGTTAAAGAACAAGCTGAAAATTAAAGCTAATTAACAAAATTACCACCATGTAGGCACATAACAAATTCCTAGGCATTGGAAGCTAGTTTGAACAAATTAACTGCAAGAAGTTATTTTGGGGACAATCTGGGAAATTTGAATAGGAATTGAGTATGAAATCATACGAAGTTGATCTATTCATAATTAGTAAATTTTAGATTTATTAATGGCCTCATAAGTTATATAGAAAAATGTCCTTGTATTTTAGGTACGCACATTGAAAAAATGTCATGGTTTGTAATTTATCTTGAAAAGCAAAGAAAAAGAGATGAAGCAAACATAGTAAAATTGTTAATCAAGGTGACAGGCTAAGTAGATGGATTGAATATTCTTATTTTTCTACTTTTCTATTTGAAAAATTTCAAAATATAAAGTTTAAAAATCATCAAAGCCTTGAAAGATGAAATTGGGGAAATCTCTCAGAAAACTGAACAACAACAAAAAAAAGGCCAGGAAGTTGGAAATAGGGAAGACAGTCAATGAAAGGGTCAGCCAGAGAATAGAAATAGGCTTTGCAGAGACCACAGGAAGTAGAGTCGTCTTTCCAAAATGATAGAGGATTTATTCTCAGAACTGAAAGGAGATGGCAGATTCAGATCAGTTTCTCATACCTCACCCCGTGAATAAAAACAAAGACCCTGTCACCACTGTAGAGTCCTGTGTATTCCCATCGGGAACCAGCATCTGTCCTACCAGGGCCGTTCCTCGTTTTGGGATCTGTTACCCCTACAACCCCAGGATTTCCCAGCTCCCGAGCCCACGCTTTCCCACCTTGTTTTTCTTCATTCTGTGTAACATGCCATGTGGTTTCACTCTTACTTTTGTGTCTCCCTCCTCTGCTGCTCCCCAGGATGTCAGCTGTATGAGGGAGGCACTATGCGTGTCTTTCTTGTAAACCGCTGGATCCCCTGTGCCTAGAACAGTGCCTGGTAAACAGCTGGTCCTCACCAGTATCCACGATGAATCAGACCTCTCAGAAGCTACCATGGAGATTAGCACATATTAGATCATTGCCTAAAAGGTTCTGAGAAAAAATAATCTGCCACCTGAAATTTCTGTCCTTACATGTGAAACATGTAGGGTCCCTCTGATTTCACCTACTGTGAATCCTTTCTCTGAAAGTTAGTGGAGGATATGGTCTATCAAAAACTGTGGGCCAGGCACAGTGGCTCAAGCCTGTAATCCCAGCACTTTGGGAGGCTGAGGTGGGTGGATCACCTGGAGGTGAGGAGTTCGAGACCAGCCTGGTCAACATGGTGAAACCCTATCTCCATTAAGAATACAAAAAAAAAAAAAAAAAAAATTAGCGGGGCGTGCTGGTGGGTCCCTGTAGTCCCAGCTACTGGGGAGGCTGCGGCAGGAGAATCACTTGAACCTGGGAGGCGGAGGTTGCAGTGAGCAGAGATCCAGCCGGTGCACTCCAGCATGGGCAACAGAGAGAGAGACTCGGTCTCACAACCCCTACCCCCCAAAAAAATGCAGGGAGCAAACCACCTGGTTTTCTGAGGCATGTCCCTCTTGGACCTGGGTCACCTGCTCCCTCCTTACCTGACTGTTCCCTGGCCTGGTGCACCATGGCTCCCAGGGACATCCCTGTGCCTTCCACTCCCCTTTGCCTCTCTCCTGGGCTGGAGCCTCTGTTTTCTTGAGCCCATGTCTTCTTTTTTCTTGGTTTGCTCCCGCATATTTTGATAGACATAATGTGCTCATACATGGTGAGGGAGACCTCAGGGCTGTCGGAGAGCTAGGATGAATTTTTGGTGGATATACAGTTGTACACCATACACCAACACTTCCCTCAACGACGGACTGCGTATA
Organism: Theropithecus gelada; assembly: GCF_003255815.1. NCBI lineage: Eukaryota > Metazoa > Chordata > Mammalia > Primates > Cercopithecidae > Theropithecus > Theropithecus gelada. The sequence goes on from NC_037674.1 coordinate 7,238,152, forward strand.
CAATGGTAGTCCCGTAAGATTTGAATACCATGATTTCACCGAACCTTTGTTATGTTGAGATGTGTTAAATACACAAGTACTCACCATTGTATTATAGTTGCCCACGGTGTTCAGGACAGTAACATGCTGCCCAAGTTTGCAGCCTGGGAGCGGTAGGCTACACCATACAGCCTAGGTGTGTAGTGGGCTTCGCCATCTAGGTTTGTGTAAGTGCATTCCGTGAGGGTCACACGGTGATGGAATCGCCTAAGGGTGCACCTCTCAGAACATAGCTCCATTGTTAAGTCATACTGTGTGGAAGATTTAAGTGAAAAATGAGGCAGTTAACCCCATTTACATATTGTGATGTGATTTTTTTAAAAAGCACTGTAATTGTAGTACTCCTTGTGGCTCAGTTATGGATAGTCGTAATAATGTCAATACTGAATGCTGAAATATCAAAAGGTGGGTTGTTGCTATATTTGGATTGGGAAAGTGAGGAGGAGAGGGAGAGCGAGCGTGTGCATTTGGCCGTGTCTGCTGTGTGTTGGAGGGGAAAGTGAGAATCCTCAATTTTCATAGTCAGAAGTCAGTCAAAACATCAAGTTTAGAAATGTGAAAGTAAATTGAAGAAACAAGCAAAACTATTTGTTGTAAGTGGCAACCTCTCTTCAAAACAATTTTGACTTTTCAGATTGTATAAGAATGACTAGATCAGAAAAAATGAAATACTTTTAAAAATGTATTCATATATTTTATATATTTTTAAATATTTTTAAAAAAAATGTTTGACACAGAGTCTCATTCTGTCGCCCAGGCTGGAGTGCACTGGTATGATCTTGGCTCACTGCAACTTCGCTTCCCAGGTTCAAGTGATTCTGTTGCCTCAGCTGCCCGAGTAGCTGGGACTACAGGTACCTGCCATGATGCCCAGTAATTTTTTGTATTTTTACTAGAGACGGGGTTTCACCATGTCGGCCAGGCTGATCTCAAACTTCTGGCCTCAAGTGACCCACCCACCTCGGCCTCCCAAAGTGCTGGGATTACAGGCTTATGTTTATCTTTTCAGAAGCTTGTTCAAAAATGTATTTTTCACATATGTTTGTGATTCCAAATGTTTATAGAATAATAGGTCATGAGTATTTTGTATTTTTATACAATGGAGTCCCATTCCGCCATTAAGGTGATGTCAGCGACTACCTACAGGGTGTGCCCTCATGATCATGGCAGATTATATGGTAATGAGAAAAGGTTATTGACAACATGATGACCCAATTTTTATAAAAACCGATTTGTATAGAACCCAGCCGCGTGTTAACAGGAGTCGGAGGAGAAGCCGTGTGAATGTAGGTGGTTTCATGATTTCCCTCAGCGTATCCGCCTTGTTATATATTGAACTTGCATTGCTTTGGTTATAAAATAAAGGGGAAAAGTCAGCGCACTGCCCCTCAGGACCATGCTGCCTCCGTGGGGCTGTGGAACTGGTCAGGAGCATGGGCACAAAGCCTTGTGCCCGGAGGCGGGCACTGGCCGAGCTTGTGCGTGCCGAGAGCCTTCACTCTCATGTGTGCTGTGGCGCCAGGCCCTTGCTCTGGTGGGCACTGTGCAGATGAAACAAGGGTGCTCTGGGCCCCTGGGACCTGCTGAGCAGCCGGAGACAGGTGCATGAGCGAGCAGCACTGTGGGGTGCTGGTGCCGTGCCCTGTGGTCCTGTAGCTGTTTGCTGCCCATGCTGGGTAATTAGCTGTTTGGGGGTTGACGGGGAGGCAGAGGTGACTCCACCCATGGAGTGACCTGGATGAGGTAGGAAGCGTGGGCAGGGACCTTCTGAGCTGGAAGATGTGGGACTTACTCCAAGGGCTAAAGAAAGCCCCTGAAGGGCACAGTGTTGTTGAGTGGGGCGAGTGACATGGTCAGTTTTTTTTTTTTTTTTTTTTTTTTGAGACGCTGTCTTGCTCCGTCACCCAGGCTGGAGTGCAGTGGTGTGATCTTGGCTCACTGCAGCCTCCACCTCCCAGGTTCAAACGATTAGTCTGCCTCAGCCTCCTGAGTAGCTGGGATTACAGGCATGTGCCACCAGGCCTGGCTAATTTTTGTAGTTTTAGTAGAGGCAGGGTTTCACCATGTTGACCAGGCTGGTCTCGAATTCCTGACCTCACGTGATCCGCCTGCTTCGGCCTCCCAAAGTACTGGGATTACAGGTGTGAGCCACCGCGCCCGGCCAGGTTTGCATTTTAAAAAGATGATTCTGCAGTGTGGAAAACAGGTTAGAAGTGACCAGGAGTCTGGGCGGGGAGGCCTTTTTAGGGCTCTTACAGTAGCTCTGGTACCAGGTGGCAGCCAGGTGCCAGGTGGAGGGAGGAACTGGGAGTTGGGGCCCAGGGTGAGCTGGTCAGTAGATGTCCCTGACTTGGATGGATTTGAGCATGAGATTGGGCGGGGGAGGGACGTGGGGCATCTGGGACCCCAACAGTCGCATCTGGGTGAATGGGGCCTCCTGTGGAGGTAGGGCAGGCTCCAGGAGCACTGGCTGTATTGAGTCAGTCAGGCTGCTGGAGAGGCGTCCGTCATGTTTCCATTGGGCCAGTGGGTGGACACAGGGATCTGGGAGGAAGAGAGGCTGAGAGAGGCTTAGGGTACCCTGGAGAATGGAGCCAGGGAGGGAACCAGGGAGCCAGGGAGGATAGCTCCTGTGAAGAGGGGAGGGGAAGTACGGGGGAGATGGATGGGCTGAGGGAGCGCTTACTGAGGAGCATCTGGGGAGCATGAGTGGGGGAGGAAGCAGGGGGGCGGCCAAGACAGGAGGGTGTTCCTTCTGCAAAGCAGGAGTAAGATCAGTGTCAGCCAGGTGGGTGCTGAAGGGGATTCCTGGGACTCAGTGACCCAGAACTGACCAGACATGGGAGTTCTGCCTGTGCCAGTGAGGGTAAGGGGGAGCAGCACTTCGGAGTAGAGACAGCTGTTACAAGGGTGCTGGGCCACTTAGTCAGATGGCACCAGCATGGCACCAGTTGTCCAGATCCTTTCTGTGTTTCGGGATCCTAGACATGTCTAAACCCAGGGATGGACATGTGTGATGGGCGAGGGACGTAGACAGTCCCTGGCGCAGGGCGTGTCTTTTCACCGGGGCTAGCATCGGCGGGAGTGGGTGCCACTGGATGTACTCCTGTACCCTTGAAGGAATCCAGTCTCCTGCCCCCTTCCGCCCCTGTCCTGGTGGCCCTCTGCCTCCTCTCAGAATCTCGTGGGGACAGGAGATGGGCTCTGCACTCCAGTCTGTGTGTGGCACTGCCTGGTGTGAGAACAGATGGCAGGAGGGCGACCTGGGTGCGGTACCTGCAGCAGGGAGGAGGGAGAGCAGCCTGCGGGCCCTGCAGCGGCCAGCCCGGGGCAGCAGAGCAGAGCAGAGCCCCCAGGCTGGGGCGGAGGGCTGAGAGTGTGTGGATTCAGGCAACCCTTTGGGGTGCAGCCAGGCTGCCTTCAGGGTACAGCTGGACTCTCTGGGCAAGAATTCCGAGAAGGGAGCCTGCTCTGTGGCTAAGTCAGGAATGGGAGCACAGCCTCTGGGTCTGAGAACAGGAAGGTCCTGGGAAAAAGCAGCCAGAGGCACCTCTAGGGAACAGTCCTGGATTTGAGAGTTTGCGTAAGTAGTGTGTGGTTTATGACATTAGTACAGTGGCTTTTATTCATAATGATTTGGAAGTGAAAGAGCAATTTGTCTACCAGACAGGTTCAGTTCCAATTGTATGGTTCCAGTGGATTTAAAAGTTGATGTGGGTCTGTGAATTTGCTTGCATAATTATACTCTGATAGCTTTTCATTACACATAATGCAATTTTAATGGAATTAATGTTCTGTATCAACAAATACATTGTTTTTATTATTGTGCCATGAGGAGATTTCTAAAAGAAGAGAATAAAAGTCATTTGCAAATGGTTTATATAATACTCTTTTTCAAGCAGGGCAATCTACCTTCCCACTTCATACTTTTTGCTGACAATGGGTTGAGAAAGGGAGGGGGGCAGAGGCTCTTGAATACATTTGGGTGCTGGTTGGAATTTATTCTTGAAGCTTGCATTTGTCTGAAATTCTCAGTATTCTCCATCAAGGAGCAGCAGCCCACATAGAATTGCACATGGACACTTGGCTGGTCACCTGGCTGACCACTTTCTGTGCAGATCAGGCCCCGTCCGTCCCCTACACACCTTGTTTGTCGTCCTGCCACCCCAGACCCTGCCACTGTGCAGGCATTCTGGTTTCCTGCCCCTCACTCAGACTGGCCGCCGTTGTTTCCAGAGCCTTTCCATACCTGTGCTGAAGCCAACGGCCCTCACATCCCAATGCTGGAATGTTTCTGGCCCCGTCCACCTCTCCCACCTGCTGATGGGAGCATTATTCTTATGCCTCCTCACTTAGGAGGCAGAACCAGCTGTCGCTGGCTTGGGTTTTAATAATGCATTTTCTCTGTTACGTATCAACCATGGGAAATAGAAAAATACATAGGAAGCCAACATCCCACTGTCTGGAGATAACCATGGTAACTTTGAGATGCAGCTGCTGATTTTCTTTATGTATTTGTTTGCTTCTCAGAAGGGCAGTTATTCACCTTCCAAACCAGGTTGTAACCTGCTTTTTTTTCCTCCTTCTTCTTCTTTCATTTAGTGTGAACATTTCTACATGGCATTAAATATTCTCCCGTGGCTGGGCACGATGGCTCACGCCTTTAATCCCAGCACTTTGGGAGGCCACAGCGAGGTGATCACGTGAGCCTGGGGTTTGAGACCAGCCTGGGCAACATAGTGAAACCCTCTCTCTACAAAAGATACAAAAATTAGCCAGGTGATGCATCCCTATATTCCCTGCTATTCGGGAGGCTGAAATGGGAGGATCATTTGAGCATGGGAGGTGGAGGTCACAGTGAGCTGTGATGATGCCACTGCACTCTAGCCTGGGCTACAGAGGGAGACCCTGTCTCCAATATACATATCTCTCTCTCTCTATATATGTGTGTGTACAATATACATACATACATATATATATATATATATATATATATATATATTCTTCTATAATATGATTTAATGGCAGCAACTGGGAAGGCCCCAATGAATATATGTAATTCCCTCTTGCTGCACACCTTGGTTGTTTCCAGTTTCCAAAATAAGAAATAATCCTTTGGTTAATACTGGGAATTCTTAGAAGTAGAATTCTAGGTTCAATGGTATGCAGAGTTTAAAATATGCATAACATAATACATGCATGGATTAAAGGTTAATATTACAGAAAGTTACACATAAAAAGCAAGTTCCCCCTCGCCTCCTCCTTAATCCAGTTTCCCATTGTTAGGTTTCTTGTGCATCATTCCAGAGAGAAATGTTTATGTAGTAAATGCACTCATCCATTCCTTCTCGTTTACACAGAGATCCTTCTGTGCACGCTGGGCTGTGTCTTGCTTGTCAGTTATTTATCTTCGAGATCATTCCACATTGGCATAAATAGATCTACCTTAAACTTTATAATGCATATATTCATGTTCTATGTAAATATCAAAGTTTATTTAACTAGCTCTTTATTGCTACTCACTGGTTCAGGTTTTTGCAGTAAACGTCCTTGTGTAAATAGGCTGGCCTCTTTCTGTTAGTATATCCACAGGTTAAATTCCCAGGATTAAAACCATTGAGTATGGGTATGTACAGTTTTTATTTTGAGAGATGCTATGAAATTGTCCCCAAAGAAGGCTACATCAAATTACGCCAACATCAGAAATGTTTAAGAGGAACGAACTTTCCCTTCTGCCCTTTGCCGTCACTGGGTTTTACCAAAACTTCACCAAAACGTTTCCCGTCTGGTTGATAAAAATACTTATCTTACTGTTTTCACTTGCTTTAAAACACTGAGTAGGTTTATGCATTCTGTTACATGTGTATTGTTCGTTAAAAATGTAAACATCCTATTCATGGTATTCAGTCATTTTTTTCTGTTGTTTCTTTTATTAATTTATACGAGCTCTTTGTAAATTAAGAAAATCAGCCTTTTGTCTGTTTAGATATTATAAATATTTTTCCTATTTGAAACCAGCCTTGGGTTTTATGGTTGTTTTTTGAACCATAAATGTGTTCATTGGCCCTTTTCACAATAACGCTACATTGAAAACCACGCCAAAATGCAGTGCTTGACAGTAGCGAGCCGTTATTTTCCCCTCTGGGTTTGCAGGTCAGCTAGAGTGGCTCCACATGCGGTTTGTGTCTGTGCCATCTGTCCATTCTGGAGCCCAGGCTTGAAGGGGCGGTGGCCACCTGGGCGAGGAGGAGGGCAAGAGGTAGCACGTAATACATCAAAAGGCCCAGGGGCGATGGCACGTGCCACTTCCACTCACCACTGCCAGGCAAGTCCCATGGCCAAATTCATTCTGGGACGGGGACGGGACTCCACTCACTCTACAGGAGGCTCTGACCTCACACGTCAAAGGCACAGACTTGTTCTTCTGATGCAGAGAGGTCCTGGGATTGAGAACACAGATACCTCCTACCACATACAAATGTGGGTTTTTGTTTTTGTTTTTTTTTTTTAGCCATAAACGTATACATTTTAAATTCATTAATTGTTTCTATTATGACTCAAAATTGTGTGGTGCCTCAAAGGGCTTACTTCTTTAAGATTCTTTTACAAATTTCTCAAATATTTATGTTTTAATTTATATTTTACTCTTTGATTTCTCTGGAAACGTAGAGATTAAGGTTAAAACGTAGAGATTAAGTTTCATTTCTTTCCAAGTGGCCAGCCAGTTGCCCTAGCACTTCTTACTGCATAGATTTTCTTTTCCCCCTTTTGGTATTTTAATTAGAATTCCATGAAACTTATACATTATTTAGTCTTTTTATTTAAAAAATGAATTTCCCTCCCATGTAATCATGAAGTCTTTTATGTTCCCCAGTAGATGTTTAAGGATTCCTTCATATTGCTCCTACTCACCTCTGATTAAATCTATTTATTCTAAGATATTCCACCTTTTTGCTTACCATTATAAATGGAAGTTTTAATTGTATTCTTTTTCTAACCAGTCTTTGCTTGCACATATGTAGGAAAGCTCTTTGTCTGTAGTTTTAAGAGCTTGTGTCCTAACCCTGCCCGTCATCGGAACGTTGGGCAAGTCACTTAATCTCTTTGTGCTTTAATTTTCACATCTGTGCACGGGCACAAGAATCACACAGACTAATTAGGGTTGTCAGGATAAAGTATAAAAACTTAGTAAGTATATCTGGCATATATTCAGGGCACAATAAATATTGACCCTGTTGACTTTGAACAACATGCGTTTAAACAACGTGGGTCCACTTATACGTGGATTTTCTTCCACCTCTGCCACCCTGAAACGGCAAGACTAAGGCCTCCTCTTCCTCTTCCTCTTCCTGGACCTACTCAACAGGAAGATGACAAGCATGAAGGCCTTAATGATGATCCACTTCCATTTAATGAATAGTAAAATCTGTTTTCTCTTCCTTATGACTTTCTTAATAGCATTTTCTTTTCTCTAACTTACTTTATTGTAAGAATACAGCATATAATACATACGACATCCAAAATGTGTGTTAATCAACTGTTTATGTGATTGGTAAGACTTCCAGTCAACAGTAGGCTATTACCAGTTACGTTTTGGGGGAATCAAAAGGTTATACCTAGATTTTTGACTGCCCAGGAAGTTGGCACTGTTAACACCCCTCTTGTTCAAGGGACAACTATGTATGGTATTATGATTTTCAACATACTGATTTTGTAACCAGATAACATACTGAATTTTCTTATGGTTTCTTTTTCTTTCTTTTTTATTTTTGGGGGTGGAGGGGAATGGAGTCTCGCTCTGTCTCCAGGCTGGAGTGCAGTGGCACAATATTGGCTCACTGCAACCTCTGCCTCCCAGGTTCAAGCAATTTTCCTGCCTCAGCCTACCGAGTAGCTGGGACTACAGGCACACGCCACCACGCCCGGCTAATTTTTGTATTTTTAGTAGAGATGGGGTTTCACCATATTGGCCAGGATGGTCTCAATCTCTTGACCTTGTGATCTACCCGCCTTGGCCTCCCAAAGTGCTGGGATTACAGGTGTGAGCCACCACGCCTGGCTCTTATGGTTCTTATTCTTCTGAATCAGTTCCGTTGGGTTTTCCAGTTAGGTGATCACATTATTTTCAAATAGTGATGATTTTGCTTCTTCTTTCCAATGTTTATAACTTTCTTTTACTTTTCCTTTTTAGTTTTATTAGCTAGATACATTAGTTTTCTATTTTTATGTGGCAGATTGCCACACGCATAGCAGGTTCAAACAGCTCAACCTTATTATTTCAGAGTTTCTAAGGGGTGGGACTCTGGAATGTTTTAGTTGGGTCCTGTCCTCAAGGTCTGCGGGCTGAAATCCTGGTGAGGCTGGAAGCATCTTCATCCAGAGGCTTGACGAGGGAAAGATCCACTTCCAAACTCCTTCAGGCTGTTGGCAGAATTCATTTTGGGGGTTGTGTGACTCAGCCCTGCTTCCTTGCAAGCTGTGGGTGGGGAAGCTCTCAGCTCTTAGAGGCATCTCACCACACAGCAGCCCCCTTCTTCAAGGCCAGCAGCAGAACTTCTTGCACCTCAAATTGGGACTTCACCAAGGGCCCAGAACCAAAGGGCTTGCCTGATTAGGTCAGGCACACCCAAGAGAACTTCCCTTTTGATGAACTCAACAGCAAACTGATTTGGGACCTCCCATCCACCACTGTCAGGCAGTGTAACCTAATCACATACCTATTCACAGTCCCACCCACCGCCCATGGGAGAGGATTATATGGGGCATGTACACCAGGGAGTGGGGACCTTGGGGGCCATCTCGTAATTCTGCATACCACGTGAATATTTTCAGAATCATTTTGTTTTATTTTATTTTATTTTTGAGGTGGAATCTCGCTCTGTCACCCAGGCTGGAGTGCAGTGGCGTGATCTTGGCTCATTGCAACCTCCATTTCCCGGGTTTAAGTAATTGTCCTGCCTCAGCCTCCCGAGTAGCTGGGACTACAGCCATGTGCCACCACACTCAGCTAATTTTTGTAGTTTTAGTAGAGATAGGGTTTTACCATGTTGGCCAGGCTGGTCTAGAACTCCTGACCTCAAGTGCCCCACCTGCGTCGGCCTCCCAAAGTGCTGGGATTACAGGTGTGAGCCACTGCACCCAGCCCTAAGAGTTCTTTTTTAAAAGAGAAAATTGGATGTCTTCCATGCATCTACTGAATGATCAAATTTTTCATTTTTGTCACATTAATATGCAGAACCATCATTTCATTCCTGACATGAGCCCCCTATGTTCTGTATTCTTTTAAATGTACTGCTGAATTCTGTTTTCTAACCTTTTATTTAAAAATGATGTACCAGTAAAATTATCATTTTAATGCACTGTCCTATGAGTTTTTAGCATTTAAATTTGGGTGTTTATATCTAGTATGTGTAGTAGATGCGGAATGCTAAGTTTTTGAGTCTCTGTCTTTCATGTTTGGTTTTGTTTGGATGTTGGCCCTTGAAGTCAGGGAGAGCCCCGCTTTGTGAGGAGAGGGAATAACTTAATGTAACTTTTGCCAAATAAATTATGAGGGGGAAGGAGTTAAATATCTGAAAGAGCCCAACAGTGCCTGATACATGGGGGAAATTCATTAAATATTGATCCAGCACATGAAAAAATAAAACAAAAACAATGTACTTCTATTTAAAAGCCATTAGTCTATTCCTTATTTTTGTGATATTTTACAGGTTTGTGATTGTTATATTGACCTTTATAAAGAGAATTTGGAAGTTCCGTCTTTTTGTCCTTCTGTGCTCCAAAAAATTTAAACAGCTTTGGAAATCTTTGTACTTAGAAGTTTTCGAAGACTTTGCCTGCAGCTGTTTAACCGTATTTCCAATTTATTGGTGTTTATGGGAACAGTTAGTGTTTTGGTCTTTTGGGGGATCAATTGTAGTAATTTAGCAAGTTATCTTTGTCATCCTGGGTTTTGGATTTATTTGCATAGAGCCCATGCTTACTTTATTATACTTTTTGCCAATTGACAACGTTGCCTCTTGATGTACAGTCTCTACAGCCCTGTGAGTGAGGACCGCTATTCTTTCTAACCACTGCTAGCTTGACAGGCAGCAAGGGACCTCTTATTTCACTTTGCATTTTATTGGTTACTTGTAAGGTGTTTTTCTGAGTAAATTCTTTTTTCTTTTTTTAAGATGGAGTCTCACTCTGTCGCTCAGGCTGGAGTGCAATGGTGCAATCTCGGCTCACTGCAACCTCTGTCTCCTGGGTTCAAGAGATTCTCCTGCTTCAGCCTCCTGAGTAGCTGGGACTACAGGCACATACAACTATGTCTGGCTAATTTTTGTGTTTTTAGTGGAGACAAGTTTCACCATGTTGGCCAGGCTGTCCTTGAACTCCTGACCTCAAGTGATCCACCCACCTCGGCCTCCCAAAGTGTTGGGATTACAGGTATGAGCCACCCGCCGTGCCTGGCCTCTCGGTAAATTTTTTTGAGGAGCAGTTGCCTTTTTGTAAGTTTTAGCCAGTAACCTGGGTGGTTAATTATTTTACATTTAATATTTTAGTCATCTTGTAATGTATTTGGGTTTGTGGGAGGAAACTAATTTTAATTTCTCTATCTGCTTATTTATTTACATTTAACAATTATCTCAGAACCATTTACTGAATAGCCTTTCCCCCCATCAGTTACTATGTCATTCCTTGTATAACTAAATTATATAAATTAAATTGTAAAAACTAATTTAATGTGTTCACATGCAAAAAAAAAAAAATGAAGTTGAACCCTTAAGTAACATCCTATGTAAAAATTAACTCAAAATGGATTAAAGACCTAAACATAAGAGCTAAAATTATAAAACTCTTAGAAGGAAGCTTAGGGGAAAAGCTTTACAACCCTAGGTTTGGCAGTGATTTCTTGGATATGATGCCGAAGGCATAGGCAACAGAAGAAAAGTCGGCAAACTGGACTTCATCAAAATTAAAAACGTGTGCAACAAAGGACACTATTAATAGAGTAAATAGGCAACCCACAGAATGGGAGAAAGTACTGGAAAATCACATATTTCATGAGAAATTATTATCCAGAATATATAGAAAACTCCTAAAACTCAACAACAGAAAAGTAAACAACTCAATTCAAAAACGGGCAAAGAATTTTTGGCAACTTGGAGGAACCTAGAGGACATTATGCTAAGTTAAATTAGCCAGACACAGAAAGACAAATACTGAATAATCTCACTTGTCCACAGAATCTTAAAAAAAAGTCAAACTCATGGTAACAGAGAGGAGAAGGGTAGTTGCGTGGGGCTGGAGGAGAGAGGGGGAAGGGGAGGTGTTGGTCAAAGGGTATAAACTTTCAGTTATAAAAGAAATACATTCTGGAGACGTAATGTACAGCATGGTGACTATACTTAATAATGTGCTGTATATTTGAAATTTTCTGAAAGAGATTTTATATGTTCTTATCAGACACTCAGAAGAAATGGTAACTAGTGAGGTGATGGTTATGGTTAACTTGATTGTGGTATTGTTTCAGAGTATATGTATATCAGAATCATGTTGTACTGTACATTTTATATACAATTTTTATTTGTCGGTCATACCTCAATAAAGCTGGGAGGAAAACTTCAAAGATAGGCAAAAGACTTGACTAGGCCTTTCTCCACAGAAGAGATACAGATGTCTGATAAGCACATAAAAAGATGCTCAGCATCACTAATCATTAAGGAGATGCAAATAAAAATCACAACAATGGCTGGCGCGGTGGCTCACACCTGTAATCCCAGCACTTTGGGAGGCCCAGGCAGGAGGATCGCTGGAGCCCAGGAGTTCAAGACCAGCCTGGGTAACATGGCGAAACCCCCATCTCTTAAAAAAAAAAACAAAAAAACGAAAACTAGCTGGGTGTGGTGGCATGCCCCTGTTGTCCCAACTACTCAGGAGGCTGAGGGGGAGGATTGCTTGAGCCCAGAAGGTTGAAAGTGCAGTGATCACGTCACTGCACTCCAGCCTAGGTGAGAGTCAAACTATCTCAAAAAAAAAAAAAAAGAAAAAAGAAAAAATCAAAATGACTACCACTTCCTACCCATTAGAATGACTGTTAGAAAAAATAATAGCCAAATGGTAATTCTGTTTGTAATTATTGGGGAGGTTTATACTGTTTTCCACTCTGTATTGTTACAAATAGGACTACCATGTGATCCAGCAATTTCAGTTCTGGGTACATACCCAGAAGAACTGAAAGAAGCGTCTCAAAAACGTATTTGCACAGCCGTGTTCATAGAAGCATTATCCTCCTAGCTGAAAGGTAGAAGCCACCCAAGCATCCATCTGTAGATGGGTGGCTCAACAGAATGTGGTCTATATGTACAGTATACTATTAGACTTAAAAAGGAAGGAGATTCTGACACATGCTACATATGGATGAACCTTGAAAACATTATCCTAAGTGATAGAAACCTGTCACAAAAGGATAAAATTATGATTCCTCTCATATAGAGCCAGAAAGCAAAATGGTGGTTGTGAGGGGGTAGAGTGGGGGAGGGAATGGGGAATCAGTGTAAATTAATGGATACAAAGTTTTAATTTTGCAAGATGAAAGGTTTTCTGGAGATGGATGAGGAGAATGTTTGCACAAGGTGAATGGACTCAGTGCCACTGAGTGTACACTTAAAAATGGTTAAATGGTAAATATCATGTATGTGTATTTTGCCACAATTTAAAAACTAATTTTTTTAAACCCTAATATATGCCTAAGTCTGTTTCTGGGCATTATATTCTGTTCTTTACATGTCTGTTTGTTCTTGAGCCACTTCTAACTCTTGTGGCTTTCTAAACTGTTTTTGTTCCTGGGAATTTTTAACTTAAAATAATGAAGGGACGAAAATTGTGTCCAGTAATATGTAAACTTCTTTCCCTCTACATAGTTCAGTGACATTGTTTCTTCTCTACTGTCACATGTTTTTCCTTCAGATAAATTTTCGAATCATTTTGTCAACCTTCAAAGAATCCCATTGGGATTTTGATTGAGATTTCACTAAATTAATTTATGAATATAGAGAAATTAACATTTTTATTATCTTCAGGTTTCCTCATTTGGGAACATGGTATATATGTCCATTTACTAAAAATCTTCCTTCCTGTGTCTCAGTAGAGTTTTGTAGTTGTCTTTTAAAAAACCTTATACATTTATCATGAAGTTACTTCTTGGATAGTTTTTAATTTTTTTGCTTTTGTGAATGGAATCCTTGTTTTACAGTTTCTTACCAGCCTGTAGGAAAGCTACTGAATTAGAAAGGCTTTGGATAGGAGTAATATTTTTTTCCAGGGGAAAATGAATGGAAAGAATAATTTGGGATAACATTTTGTTTTTTTGAAAGTAAAGTGATTTGAGAAACATAGTTGCTGGGGCTAAAAGAGTAAATAAATAATATGGCATGTGGAATACTTTGGAATTTATAAAGAATAATTTTATTAGCTAAATAAAGTTTCGTATTTTGATAGCTTATAACATTAGTTAACTTTTAAAACATAAAAATGGCCTCTATTCATTGCTTTATTGGTGTACTTATGTGACCATTAAAAACAGCAGGATTGGGGGATTTCCTTCTGATTCTGGCACTTTGGCTGAGTAGGCACTTTGAAGGATGCTGCTTCTATAGGACAACTATACACCACAAAGGACATGCTCCTTGAAGCATTGCAGATCTTCAAGGTCCACTGCCCTACTCCCAAACAAACAAATAATGAACTGAGGCCAGAGTGGCAGGTGGCTGCAGTTGCAATGACAGGGAGCAGCATTGGGTCGCATGTGGCTGGAGAAGGGACTTGCCCTGAGCATGAGTGCCCACCATAGCACTGCGGCTGAGCCCGGTGCCCACTGCCAGGTAGGGGCTTGGCCTGGGGTTTCTACTGTGCTGTGAGCTGAGGCCCTCAAGGATCACCGTGTTTCCAGATCCTGGGTGCATTCCTGTTACTGGCAGAACTATGCCTCTCTAGGGATAAGTTTTCCAACCTGGGTCCACAGAAGCTCACTGACGAGCAGCAAGGAATGCATGCACAGACACTTCCAAGCGCTCAAGCATCAACGAAAGCAAGTCACAGTGAGACAGCAAAGGGCAGACTTTGATACCCTCCTGGGACAACATGTCTTGGAATCTAGAACATTAGTGTATGAGATATTTACAGTAATTATCAACAGTCATATAGATGAGCACACAACAAGGAACTATTTGAAATAAATAGTTACATTTGGAAATAAAATAAAGCAGAATTTCTAGATATTTGAGATATTATCACTGAAATTTTCTAAACAAGTGCAGTTGTATAGTTCAACAGCTGATTAGACACAGTACAGAGACAATTGATGATCTGGAAGACACAGCTAAAGAAAGTAACCCGAATGAAGTCATGCATGACATGTGTAGGGAATATGTGGAAGAAAAACTAAGACATTTGGAGGATGGAATGAGAAGGACAAACATACAGCTATTGGAGTCCCTGGCAATGAGAATGGCGAAGATACAATATTTGAAGCGATATTAGCTACACAATTTCCAGAACTAATGAACAATATAAATCCACAGATTCAGTAGCACAGTGTCACTCAAAGAAGATTAAAAAGAAATCCACACCTAACATGCCATGCAAAAAGTTCAGAACACTAAAGACAAGGAGGTGATCTCAAAAGTCTTTAGAGAATGAGGACAGCTGACTTTCGGCTGCAACGATGGAAGCCAGAAAACAGTGGAATAATAGTTTCACACTGTTGAGAGACAGCTGTCAGCCTTGGGTGTTTCCAGCGTAACTATGTTTCAAGTATCAAGGTGAAGTAAGCTACTTACAGATACACCAAAAATGGGAGTTTATCACCAAAAGATCTGCTCTAAAGGAACTTTAATTGGCAGGGGGTGGGGTCATAACTTTTGGCATGACAGTCTAGTGAAGCCTGTGGATCCCTTCTTAGAATAAGGTTTTTAAAAGCATGAAATAAAACTATTACAAAGGAAACATTATTTTGAAATTTTTAAACTAAAAGTATTTCTAAATGTATTATAATAATATATGTGCTACCTAATAACCCACTAAATAACAAAATCCAGCAGCTAGCTACCCTAATGTCAGAGTAGACACCTGTAAGAGAAGGCAGCATCTTCAAGGGCAGGCCCAGGACAAATGAGTTTGTTACCAGGCACTTAGGAGAGAATGTGCATCAAAGAAGTGTGCTTTGCCTCAGAACAGACCATGGTGTATTTCACCTTTCAGTTGCTTTTGACTCATGAGTTATTTAGAATACTTTAAAACGCTTTAACACTAATGGAGTTTTTTTTCTTTCATGAGATGATCTTTGTCATCACTTTATAGTTTTGCTCCTGCTTGAGAAGACAATGAAAGCTGCAGAGTTCTTTCTCTATCAGTAGGTTGAGAAGAAAGGTAACTTTTCTCAGGGACATTATGAGTGTGATGTGTTGGTGCAGTCCTTGAAGGGAAATGGTGTGGAGGATGTTTGGACCACAGCCTGGGATCAAAGGCTGGGAGAGGGAATGGTGAGTTGGAAGTTGCCCCAAGGAGAGGGGGCAGAAAGCATGGACAGGGTGGGGGTAGCAGTGAGTGTGTCCTCAAAGGTAGAGACAGATGGTGGAGGCCTGCATGCCTCAGCGAGCCTTCTGTGGCCCCAGCAAGACCCAGAGAAAGAAAGCCACACCCAAAGCAAGGAGAATTGAGGGAGGGTGAAGTAGGAAGATCAGCTGGTCCAGGAGGCTGTAGGAAGAATATTGCACAGAGCTGCAGTCCAGGAGGTTTGGAAGATGGGGGGTTGGTGGACTCAGAATATTATTTGCTGTGTTTTTGCAACAACAATGCTTTCGGCAGACACAGTGAATGCTGGCTTCTTAGTGGTAAATTGATATCACTGTAGCTATTGGACAACCATCTGCCATATGTTTTGTGAAAGTAATTTACTTGGCTTTCAAAACTGTGTTGTAGAAGGACTTGCTTCATTATCATTTGCCTTTGGACCAGACTTTATTATCTGAAGAACATTCTTGATTTTAGGAAGTCAAATCACTTTTCAGTGTGAGAGGACAGGATTTAAAGAGCTAATTTATTCCAGGCCTCTGTGTCCAGGCAGGGTACCAATCAAATGGGCAGGTCTTTGACTCTAAGGATGCCATTATTTCCCGGCAGCCTGTTATCCCCTGTCATCGGCTTCAACAGCAGGAAGTTCTGTCTCTGTTCTAATTTTATCTCTTGCCTCTATTCGGCTGTGTGGGGAAGTGGAGAAAAGAGTGAGTTGGTGTCCTTGTGACAACTCCTGGTGCTCCCAAGGTTCAGCCTTCTCTCCCTGAGCCATATGATGCCTTTTCAATCTGTTTGGCTTTTTCCCCACAGCTGTGTAATTCTGTGTTACGCTTCCCCAACCCTCTTCGGTTTCTCTATATTCTTTGTGGACTGTGGACTCTGAATAATGATACCTATAAATTAAACAGAGGAAGGTTTCGTGATGCGGTAATTTCATGGCTAACTAGGTTCATGACCCTTTTTCTCATGAGAGTGGTGCAAAATCAACCTACAGCATTACTGAGATGTCAGAACGTGCAACATAGTCCTTGCTGGTAGCTGGAATTGAGCAAAAACAGTTTTTGAGAGGTTTCAGAGCAGGGGCTCTGAGCTTCTTTTACATCAACCGCCCTTGGTCTCCAGTGGGCCAGAACAGCTCTCTCCAGAGAGGAGGCGCTCCAGCACCTGGGCCGTGAAAAGCCTCCCTCAAGCCATTCTGCAGACCCTCCCTCATTAGGGTTAAGCCTCCTCTCCCTGAGCACTATCATGCCTTTCCCGATCTATTTGGCCTTGGTATTTGGACCTGTGTGAGTGTTTCTGGTACTGGGGAGGGGTGTGGGGAGGGAAGTCTGCACTGCCCCTCCTGGAGAGGTCTGGGGAGAAAGCAGATGTTTTGAAAAAATAATCCAGTGTCCCACTCCCAAACAAACAAACAAACAGATAATAAACTGAGGCCAGAGTGGCAGGTGGCTGCAGTTGCAGTGACAGGGAGCAGCACCATGTGGCGTGTGGCTGGAGAAGGGACTGCCCTGAGCATGAGTGCCCACCATAGCACTGCGGCTGAGCCCGGTGCTCACTGCCAGGTAGGGGCTTGGCCTGGGGTTTCTACTGTGCTGTGAGCTCAGGCCTTCAAGGATCACCGTGTTTCCAGATCCTGGGTGCATTCCTGTTACTGGCAGAACTATGCCTCTCTACGGAAAAGTTTTCCAACCTGGGTCCACAGAAGCTCACTGATGAGCAGCAAGGAACGCATGCACAGACACTTCCAAGCGCTCAAGCGCTGGTGTTTGGAGCTGTGTCAGTGTTCCCGGTATTGGGGAGTGGTGTGGGGAGGGAAGCCTGTGCTGCCCCTCCTGGAGAGGTCTGGGGAGAAAGCAGATGTTTTGGAACAACAATCCAATGTCCCACTCGGGATGTCATAGTGTCTTAGTCTACTTAGGCTGCCGTAACAAAATAGCATAGACTGGATGACCTAACAGAAATTTATTTTCTTGCAATTGGTGAAGCTGGAGAGTCTGAAATCAGGGTGTCAGCACGCTTGGTTTCTGGTGAGAGTGAGGGCTCCTTCCTGACTTGCACTTTTTTTTTTTTGAGACGGAGTCTCGCTCTGTCGCCCAGGCTGGAGTGCAGTGGCACGATCTCTGCTCACTGCAAGCTCTGCCTCCCAGGTTCACGCCATTCTCCTGCCTCAGCCCCCTGAGTAGCTGGGACTACAGGGTCATGCCACCACGGTCAGCTAATTTTTGGTATTTTTAGTAGAGATGGGGTTTCACCACGTTGGCCAGGATGGTCTCGAACTCCTGACCTTGTGATCTGCCTGCCTTGGCCTCCCAGAGTGCTGGGATTACAGGCGTGAGCCACCGCGCCCGGCCGTGACTTGCACTCTTAATGGTCTTCCTCACTGTGTGTGTGCAGAGAGCGTGAGAGCTCGCCTTCTTCCCTGTATAGAGCTACGAGTCCCATTGTGAAGGCGTCATCCTCATGACCCAGTCTAATCCTAGTCACCTCCCAGATGCCCCATCTTCAAATACCATTACCCTGGAGGTTGGGGATTCAACATCTGCATTTTGGGGGGTCACATACATTTAGTCCATGACAATTGTTTTCTGTTGCTGTGTAGCAAATGACCATACACTTCGCAGCTTGACACAACACTCACTTAATACCTCATAGTTTTCTTGGGTTAGGAGTCTGGACCTTGCTTAGTAGAGTTGAAACTGGAGGAGTTCCCTTATCCCCTCACAGGGCGTGACAGGGGTGTGGTTCGCTTCTTCGGTGCCCCTCTGTTCAAACCATGCAGGTGGGTAGGTTGTGGGGAGCGTTCTGGGGCTCCAACTCCACAGCAGCCTCTAGGGTTGAGTGTTTGCAGGTCCCAAGGCCGCAGTGGGTGTGTGTTATGTTACGGTGCGCTTTTTCAGTTTTGCTGTCTGCAGGTGGCTTGTGTTAATCAGCTCCATTAGACCCTCTGCCTTATCACAAGGACAGAGGGCTTTCTGTATCCTGGTTCTTGCCCTAGTGTGCAGGAAAAATCAGATCACACATGGGCTTGGAGGATGGGTGCAAAGTTTAATTGAGTGGTGGAGGTAGCTCTCAGTGAAGTGGATAGGGAGCCAAAGGGGGATGGAGTGGGAAGGTGGTCCTCCCCTGGAGTCAGGCCAGCCAGTGGCTGGACTCTCCTCTGACTGCCTCCGACCAAATTCTGCATCATCCCGCCATCAGTGGCCTGCCAGCATCTGCTGGTGTCTGTCGGTGTGCTCTTCTGCTCCTTTCAACATCCAGCTGCTTGTGTCCGTGCCCCCTATAGTCTCCGATTTTTATGGGCATAGGATGGGGGGCATGGGGGGCCAGAGTGGTCTTGGAAAATGCAACATTTGGGCATGAAAACAGGAGTGCCTGTTCTCACTTAGGTCCATGGGCATAGGCCTGAGGGTGGAGCCCTCGCCAGGCACCCCACCCTTCTCTACCCAGCGTTTCCCTGCCCCCCTCCCATATAAGAGTCACCTGACCAGGTTTCACAAGGCTGCAACCGGAGTGTTGCTGGGGCCACGTCATTCGAACATGCCCCTGGGGGAAGACCACAAGAGTGACAGCCCATCATATTCTTGCTCACGGAGAGCATTCTATAAGGCCAGAGGTCATTTTAGAATTCTGCCTGCCACACTAAGTTTAGTGGCTTTATTCTTTTGCTTTGTGTGGGAGAATTTGATCCATTCCTAGTTGTAGTTATTAATGATATTTGGAAATGCACGTCGTCTTCAGTGAGCGAGTCACCTGTGTTTGTTGAAAGTCAAATTCTGTGAGGGGATTTGTGGAATGATAGCTTTGCTTATGGGAATGGGGAAGGTCAAGACCTCTCCCTGTAGCTTAAGATAAAAGCAATATTAACTTCCTTCAGGCTTAGAAGTCGGTGGAGCAGTGCCTACGATTTGGAGGTTTATGTACTTTCAGTGAAATTCCTGCTACAAGCAACTTAGTCACTATAGAAATTTGATAGTTTAATACACTTCAGCTGAGAAGAGGTCAAGGCATTCTGAATTTATTTATTTATTTATTTATCTATTTATTTATTTATTTTTGAGATGGAGTTCCGCTCTTGTTGCCCAGGCTGGAGTGCAATGGCGTGATCTCAGCTCACCGCAACCTCTGCCTGTCAAGTTCAAGTGATTCTCCTGCCTCAGCCTCCCGAGTAGCTGGGATTACAGGCCTGCACCACCACGCCTGGATAATTTTGTATTTTTAGTAGAGATGGGGTTTCTCCATGTTGAGGCTGGTCTCGAACTCCCAACCTCAGGTGATCCTCCCGCCTCGGCCTCCCAAAGTGCTGGGATTACAGGCGTGAGCCACTGTGCCCGGCCCGTATCTGAGTTTATTAAAATGGCTGCAGGCCTCTGGTGGTAGTTTGGGGATCTGCTGGGCCCCCTGTTCTCTTGAATTCCTAGGCTCTTCATGAGTGAGGAGGGCGGGGCCGTGGTTGAAGAACGGGTAAGAGTTCATCTGGTAGACATGGGAAGTAGAAGGCGCCATTTTCTGGGGGATGTTTCTCCTCACCGTCTGTCCAGGCTTAGTCTGGGTGAGGCCAGTTTGGAGCATGAGGAGAAACAGAGGACACTTTTTGGAAGTTTCATCCTAGGGAGACGGCAGTGTTAGAGCCAGAGCCCTGGAACGTGGCCCTCAACCGGAGGGATAAGAAGAGTCGGGGGCTGAGGCTGGGGCCAGGAGGGCTGGGGCGACAGGAAGGGAGTGCGGGAAGATGGGGGCTGTCTCGGAGGTTGGGTGTGGAGGGGAGACAGCCCACAGAGCTCTGTGGCTTGTGTGTGAGTCACACAGTGGCTGCTGTGCAGTTTCCTCCCTTCCCAGCCTCCCTGGAGGTGCCCAGAGTGGCCTGGACAGGAGTGGGGCCACCAAGGGAGGTGCCTCCAGTACTGGAAAATCAGGGCCTAGCTTTGTGGTCTAAATTGTCAGGCCAGGGAGATGCAGTTTGTTTGGCGGAGGCGTCCGGGATGGCTTCAGTGGGGAGGGAGGAGGTGGAGACAAGAGCGAGTGGACAAGGCTGTCATCCGGCAAGTGAAACAGCAGCGTGCTGGCAGAGGCGAGAGAGACGATCCAGGAAATGGAGGGTGCTGAGCAGAAGAATGGATCCTGCTTTGTGACGGAGTAGCCCCTGACCTGTACCATGAGCTCAAAACATGATGGCATTATGGTCAAAATTTTGAATTCACCAAAAGAAGGTGGGGGTGGAGGAGTGAAGTCAGGGTCTGAAACGTCAAGCATGAAATGATGGTGAGAGCTCTGGCGGGAATGGTCAGCTCCATACGAGAAAGGCCAGTGTCCTCTGACTGTGAGATGACATGGGAACATGTTGTGCCCACTGGTTCAAGTCTTGGGCACAGAAGGCAAGAGAGAGGTTTCGGGGCATTCGGAAGGAGAGTTAGTGAGACGCAGCCCCAGAGAGACGGGAGAGGTACTGGTCAAGGATTTTCGTAGGGTTGAAACTGGACTGCAAGGCAAGGAGCTGGGTGCATGGCCATGAGAGCGGAGCCGGGAGGTGGGAAATGACTGTAAATAAAGGCTGTCGCCGGTGGCTGTGTTTGGAGGACTTGTGTGCGTTGCAGAAAAAGTACACACGTGAGAGTCTTGGGAGCAGAGCCCTGGTGCACTCGCTTTGGTCCATATTTTTGTTGTTTTATTGTTTTGTGGCCAGATGTTTTTGAGACTGGACTAGCGTGGTGCTGGATGTGATAGAGGCTGCTGTGTCTGAGACCTGGTTCTGCCCCCGTGGAGGTGGCTGAGGGTGAACTGCAGTCTGTGACCAAGGGGACCTTGTGAGTTTGTCAGCACCATGCGCTCCTCCGGGGTCTGACCGGTGCTTTTGGAGTCCCAGGGGCCATGCAGCCAAGCCCTTCCGGCCAGTGCCTGGATGCCTGGCTCGTGCCCACTGTGGCAAGCGTGAGCGATTTGTCTTCACAGGAGACCTGGTCTACAAACACCTTCCTTGTAATTCGCCTTCTCACATGCTGCCCTGTTGAACGAGCCTTAGCCTCCCTGGTTGGACGTGGGGGTGAGGGAGAGGAAGGGTCTCTAGGATTTGGGCTTGAGTGACCAGGAAGAAGGGGTACTCTTGTGGAGAGCAGAGGTTACAAGAGAACGTGTGGGCTTCCCAGGTGGAGGCTGCAGCTGCATTTTTGGACATGTTGGGTTTGACAGATGCCGGGAGCGGAGCCTGTGGATGGTGTGATGCCATGGCCATGGCAAAGCCCTGGGCTGAAAATCACCTGTGCAGACACCAGTGGATGATGCTTGAGGAGCCTCAGGACAGCCACCACAGAGCCCTGGGGAGGGGAGACAACAGGCTTAGGAGACACAGGTCTTGCGAAACCAGGAAGAGGTTGGGGAGAGGGAGGAGGCCAGGAGGGAGACTGGAGGAGAGCAGCCCCTTGGGAAGTGGGAAGAACCGCAGGGGAGTGAGGAGCTGCAGGAGCCCAGATGGGAGGGAGCCTCAGCCCTCAGCCAGGTGATGGGGACCGAGCTTTGTCTGTTGCACTCAATGACTGCTGGGGAATCTTGGGAGACATTTCCTTGGAGTTGTGGAGCTGAAACCAGATAGATGGTAGTGGGTGGGAAGTGACTGTGTCTCCATGATCAGTTGGCCCTTCCTGGACACCAGGAAATCAGGAATGTGGGGATCAGAGCCAGTGTCATCCTCAGGGTACTTGGAGTCGGGAGGCTGCCCAGGAGACAGGCAGGCCAGGAGCTGGACACAGGGCTAAGCAGTGGTTCTTCTGAAGGACAGAAGTCACAGCATATTTATGTCATCAGGACAGTAAGGAGGAGGCAGGAGAGTGGGGGTGACTTCTGGTGGGACCCCAGGCAAGGTCAAGGACAGGACTTGGCCTGGGAAAGGAGTAGGCTGCTTGGAGTCAGGGCCTAGAAAGTTCAGGAGCCTCATCAGAAGACACTGCCTATGTTTGGGTGAGGTGGGAAGCTGTGATGAGTGAAGGGGAGGGGCTCGCAGGGGCTGGAGGGGAGAGAAGGGCGTGCGTCAGGGGAGCCCAGCGTGTGGAGGGGAGGAGGAGAGAGAAGGGCGTGCGTCAGGGGAGCCCAGCGTGTGGAGGGGAGAAGGAGCCTCCAGGGTCTGCGTGCCCGGGGCCCATGCAGCCGTGGCAGGTGGCCGGGTGGCGCGTGGGTGGGGTTGCCTTTGCCTTTTCCCCAAATAGTGTTCTCTGTTATTTTTTTTTTTTTTTTTTTGAGATGGAGTCTCACTCTGCCTCCCAGGCTGGAGTACAGTGGTGTGATCTTGGCTTACTACAACCTTCGCCTCCCAGGTTCAAGTGATTCTCGTGCCTCAGCCTCCCAAGTAGCTAGGATTACAGGCGTGTGCCTAGCACAGCCAAATCACGTCGAGGACCAGGGTGGGGTGTTTCAGAAAGCCTGTCACTCTTGGGCCACCTCATGCAGTGCACAAAGGGACCCCTCCGGAGTGCCCTGGTGCCCTGAGAGACCAGTGTGCCTGTCAGAGTGGGTGCAAGCTGTGACAATGCAGCTCATGTAGTCCCACCACCGAGTGCGTGCTGTGTTCCACGCGTCCTTCTCCAGGTTCAAACGGTTCACCGTGTTTTGATTGCCCATGAAAGCATCTCACCTTCCTGTACTTTTTGTCCTTCCAGGTGCTGCTGTCCGGACTCATAGGTGTCGTCTCCTGGAAGAGGCCTCTCTCCCTCGTGGTAAGTGGCACCTGTGTCTCCAGGTGGCCTCGGAGCAGGGTTCCACCTTCAGATGTGTGAGCAGGTTGGAGGCAATGGCGAAGAGAATTGTAGGTTTTTTTCAGGCAGCAGGAAGCAGAGCTTGATAAAATCTCACTGCTGAAGGCTGATGGGCTCATGAGAAGCGCTGTTTCTCGCAGGAGGTGCTTCTGAGAGTGCCGCTTGGTGTCTTGCTGAGATGCTTCAAGAGCATCCTCTTTGTGTTTGTTTTGTTTTGGTGTCCTGCTGTAAGGACCGAGCGTGAACCAAGGACTTGTCTTTTTTTTTGAGACGGAGTCTCGCTCTGTCACCTAGGCTGGAGTGTAGTGGCATGATCTCGGCTCACTGCAACCTCCGCCTCCCGAGTTTAAATGATTCTCCGCCTCAGCCTCCTGAATAACTGGGATTACAGGCACCTGCCACCATGCCCAGATAATTTTTGTGTGTTTTTAGTAGAGACGGGGTTTCACCATCTTGGCCAGGCTGGTGTTGAACTCCTGACCTCATGATCCACCCACCTTGGGCTCCCAAAGTGCTGGGATTACAGGTGTGAGCCACTGCACCCCGCCAACAACGGCATTTTAAAAGTGTGGATGCGGCTTGGCACGGTGGCTCAGACCTGTAATCCCAGCACTTTGGGATGCCGAGGCGGGCGGACACGAGGTCAGGAGCTCGAGACCAGCCTGGCCAACATGATGAAACCCCATCTCTACTAAAATTACAAAAATTAGCCAGAACATGGTGGCGAGCATCTGTAATCCCAGCTACTGGGGAGACTGAGGCAGGAGAATCGCTTGAACCTGGGAGGCAGAGGTTGCAGTGAGCTGAGATCACGCCACACCATGGCACTCCAGCCTGGGCAACAGAGAGAGAGTCCATCTCAAAAAAAAAAAAAGTGTGGATGCATGCGTTTCCTCTAGACATTAAAGTCTGTTTTATGCACTATGCATGCATACGTATGATCACACAAACAGAACATATTTTATCAGCGTTCAAGAAATGTTAGAGTTTTGTGTTTTGGGGGGAACCCTAAAATTCTGTGAGTAAAATAAAGAGAGTTATTTGAATTGCTGTGGCATTGTGCTGAGGAGCAGGCCACGCGGGAGATGGAGAGGAGGATGGTTTTTCCCTCGGAAAAATACCCTAAGCAGATTTGTGTCTATTGATTTGTATGCCTGTTCTTCTCAGTGTATGCATTAATATATGTATGTGTCCGTGCCAGGACTAGAGGAAGAGGTTTTCCGGGTTTTGATAGATAATGAAACAGACAGCGTGGCATTTTTCTTCTTTTATATTAATCAATTATTTAAAATCTCCTCTTTAAGTGATTAGACTTGGAGATAATGACATGTAGTAAATATTAATGGGAATAGAAAAATAACCCACATTTGTCTATTGAAAACACCTCTTCTTTCATGGGAGTAACCATGACGCCCTAAAATGGTATCAGAGAAGACAGGAGTGACCTGAGAGTCAGCTGAGGCTCCTCTTCTGCTGTATTTCGGCTCATATAAGGAAT
This sequence comes from Theropithecus gelada, assembly GCF_003255815.1. Classification (NCBI taxonomy): domain Eukaryota; kingdom Metazoa; phylum Chordata; class Mammalia; order Primates; family Cercopithecidae; genus Theropithecus; species Theropithecus gelada. The sequence continues at coordinate 7,262,989 of NC_037674.1, forward strand.
TTCCTTTTAGAAAAATATTTTTATTTAGAACTTTCAAACATACATAAAAGTAAAGAGACTGCTGTCATGAACCCCTGTGTACCCCTCATCTGGCTTCAACAGATGTCAGCATCTGGTCCATCTTGTTTTGTCACTATCTCCCTACCTTCCCCCCAAGCCCCTTGCTGGATTATTTTGAAGCTGGCTCTTGGTGCTGAGGGGAAATGCAGTGAATAGGTGACTGTGGGATTGACGTCCTCGGGGTATGCAGTGTGGTGACTGCGCTGCCTTCAGTGACACGGGGACAGCTGCCTCCTCCGTCCACACCCACCTTCGCGGTGCAGACAGATTAAGCTCTCTAAACAAAGGAAAGCCGCCTTCCGCAGAGTGGGTGTGTGGACGAAAAGACAAGAGAGGAATGACGTCCATCACCCGGTCACCCCCGCGTGCCACCCCCGGCCCTGGCCCCAGCATCGGGAATCTCACGGGGCTGGGCATTTTACCACGCAGGATGCATAAGCTTAGAGCAGACGAGGAATTAGGACCCCTTATGGTGGTGGCTGAGGAGTGTCCCAGGGAAGCCAGGGGAGCAGGCTGCAGTCTCAGGACTCATCCCAGTAGAGGGACATCGCAGCAGCTGGACCTACTGGAGTGGAGTGTTCAGAGCGCTTGCTCCCCAGCCCTGCCACAGTGGTTGGAGCAGGGCCAGCCTGCTCTCTGGGAGGTGGTCAGCACTGACCTCCCATGGACAGATTTCCTCCCAAGCCCCAGGCAGAGGGGAAGGGGATCATGTGGCTTGACTGACTTCCTTGCCTTATGTAGGGAGGTTAGGATATCATTAGGGTGACACTAACTGCTGGTACTACCCCCTGACTTTCAGTGGCTCCATTAGGGCAAGGCTAGTCTGGCCCTTGTCCAGGTCAGGCATGGCCTGTGATTGAGTCCTTCACAGAGGGACTTAGGGACCTGGCTCCTTCCGCCCGAGGGCCCCAGTGTTTCCTAGGGCTGTGAGATCCGCTGCAAGTCGGTGACAGGGAATAGAGAACAGAAAAGGAACCCTAGCAGTTTAATTTGCTTGGTCCGAAAATGACATTCATTGCTTGCCTTTCAAGCCATTCAGGAGAGCTTGTCCTGAGGCCCCATCGAGGAACCCGTGGACCCGTGGCAGGCACTGCCTCTCTGGACAGGCGCTTCCCAGAGGCAGTTCCGCGCTGCAGACGGACTGTGTGGGTTTTGCTGGGTAGTTTGTTGTCTGTACCATAAGAATATTCTTCTGTCGTGTTGACCACAACAGTACAATCTTGATTCATTAGCAAAAACTCACTCTCTGAATCATGACCATTGAGATAGTCTCGGCTTTGGCTTCATGAGGAGTAAAGGCATTCACAATAGATGCCGGGAAAATCTGCAGTATAAAGATCTATTAGGGTGCTCTAGAAAAACAGAACCAATGGGAGATATACAGATAGAGATATAGATAGGTATACACACGCATTCACACATGTACATATAAATATCTAGATTATAACATATATGTGTGTGTGTGTATATAGAGAGATTTATTTATTTTAAAGGATTGGCTCACACGGTTGTGGGAACAGGCAGTGTGAAAGTCTGTAGTGCTGGCTCGCAGGCTGGACACAGAGCTGAGGCTGCAGCTTTAGCCTGAAGGGAGGCGCCAGGCGGAATTGCCTCCTCCCTGGAGGAGATCTGTCCTTCTCTTCTTTCCTCTGACTGGACGCAGTCCACCTACATTATGGAGGGTCATCTGCTTTGTTCAGAGTCTGCTGGCTTAGAACTTAATCTCATCTACAAAAATACCTTCACAGCGACATCCAGACTAGTGTTTGACCACATATCTGGGTACTGTGGTCTAGCTGAGTTGACACTTAACAGGAACCATCACCACAGAGTTTTTGGAAATGTGACCAAAGATCTTCTATCCAGAATAATACCAAAGAAAATACTGTCAACAATGATGGCAACCATTCATCGAGTGGGACCTGTGTGTCCTCACCTTCACGGCAGTCCTGGCAAGAGTAGGTTTTCCTACTATTTTTTTTTTTTTAAGAGTTTTTAAAGTTTAAAATAGTTTTTTTAAAAAAGGTTTTTAAAACAAGGCCAAGGCTTCCACACCTTAAGTAATGAGCTAGGACTTGAACCCAAAGCTCTCTGACTCCCAAATCCTCCTTTTTTCCAGCCGACTGTAGTCTGTGTGGACATTGTCTTTCTTCTCTAAGTATCTATATATCACATGACTTACATTCCTTCAACCTCATCTTCTTGTCCCTTTGTATTTTCTGTCTCAGTTGGTGACACCACCGCCCACCCAGTCTAGAAACTGGGGAGTCACTCAGACATCCTTCTCCTTCCTCACCCATCATGCTTATTCACAAGCTCTCTCTTTGTGACTCATTTTGTTATTATTACTATTATTATTATTTTGAGACAGAGTCTCACTCTTGGCCAGGCTGGAGTGCAGTGGTATGATCTTGGCTCACTGCAACCTCCACCACCTGGGTTCAAGTGATTCTCCTGCCTTAGCCGCCTGTAGCTGGGATTACAGTAGCTGGGCGTGTGTGCCACCACGCCCAGCTAATTTTTATATTTTTGGTAGAGACAGTGTTTCACCATGTTGGTCAGGCTGGTCTCGAACTCCTGACCTCGTGATCCGCCAACCTTGGCCTCCCAAAGTGCTGGGATTACAGGCCTGAGCCACCGCACCCGGCCGTGACTCATTTTATTTGTATGCAGCTGCCCCTCTCTTCTCTCTGCCTTGAGCCACCATTCTAGGGCAGGTCCTTGCCTGGTATCTCATGTAGTAACCTCCTAACAGATCTGTGTGCCAAAACTCTGGCTCTTCTCCAGTCTCTTCTCCACACACACAGAGGCCATGGATGGTATGTAAAGTGTCCGCCGGACTGTGTCACTCCCCTTCTTTAAGCCCTTTGTGGTTCCCCAGGGCCCACAAAATGGAACTGAGGTTCTCCAGATGACGTATGAGACCTTGTGCAAGGAAAGAGGAAAGGAAGACCTAGAAAGCAAAGTACCCTGTCCTGGGACTTAGCACTAGAATGGCTCGAAGTCTTGATTTCGGTGATTTTTAAAATAAAAGCTCCTGCTTTTGTTGTCTGTGCTAATTATGTGTTTTTCTTCCTGGAGGTGTCAACTAAAGATGCAGCCGTGAGTTTTCTAGTTCATTCCCAGGGGGACACACTGGCCTGCCCTCCCCCCAACGCCTTCCGTAAAGACCACACAGTGAGCTGCCCTCTGTGAAAGGAGAGTGTCCCTCAGGGGAGTGAGAAGCAGCAGTTCTGGGCCCATGGCTCCAGGGTCTGTCCAGCCGCTGCATTCGCCCTGCAGGCCTGGCTGGCTGAGGACAGGCGTGCGTGGCCCCTGCTGCTGGAGCGTTTTGGTGCTGCCATTGCTCTCCTGGCAGCAGCTTTCCTCTGCAGGGCTCCCAAGCACAAGGCCGTCCGGAGCCCTGCTGCAGCTCCTTCTTTTCATCGTTCTGCGCTTGCAGACACACAGAACGAGATGAAGGAGAGCTGTACGGTGTCCGCCGGAGTGACTGATGTGCGGGAGGGCGAAGGCTCTGTTGGGGAAGAGCAAGAGAGGGGAGCAGCAGGCCACTGTGAACACTCGGTGAGGGAGGCCTCCCTTTGTAGGCTGGTGAATACAATGTGAGAGGGAGGGGAAGAGGGGAAACGCTGTGTGTGTGTGTGTGTGTGTGTGTGTGTGTGTGTGTTTACCATAATGTTTTATAAGTGCCTTTCCAAATGCTGAAAACTAGCAACATACATAAAGAATATGTATTTTCACATTACTGGGGTAGATTTTTTTTTTTTAAATCTGTGCTTAGTGTCTTCTATGATTGAGATAATTGTCTTCCTTACATTAAACTATAACAGGTTCTATATTATGCTGGATGCCAATTAAAAATCAGATTAGATAGCTCTGATTAGATGATTTTTTGAAAGATTCAGTGAACCATCTTGTGATGGCTTATGTATCAATAATGGAAACAGTCTCCCATAATCACAGGTGGTATAAGTTTTAAAACCTTGAGTACAGTAGCACTGAACTGGATATTCGATTATTTATAATAACTGATACTATTGAGAGAGTAATAACTATGGAGTTGAAAACGTTTTTTAGAATTTATTTTTACCAATAACAAATTAGTTATAGTTTAGGACAGTTTTTTTTTTTTTAAAGCAAAGTAAATCTACTTTAAGAAGTACCGATCTATGGGAATATGAGTACCATATAGATCCAATAACGTGTTTAGTACTGTTTGCATTTTATATTACATTGAGGAATCTGGCTTTTTGCCTTACTCAGATGGTGGTTTATTTTTATTGCTAAGCTTTATCAACCCAGACAGAAACATGCATCCATCATGGCTCAATCAGAGAAACAGGGCTTCTTAGAGCCAACACCAGAGATCTTGGTGAGCCGGTCTACTCTGATCACTGCTTTGACTCTCTGGCCTTCACAGTAACCACATCCACCATGCCTTTGGCAATTAAGTGCTGCCACCTGGCCCCTGCAACCCTGGGATCTCACCATCTTCACTGCATTTAGAGACCCTAGTTAGATGGTAGCACAGAAATTCCAACTGTAATTTGTGGCCTCCAGAGAAGAGTTCAAGGATGCTGAGGTTCCTTTCACATATTTATTTCTCATAACTGTAGAGAAATGTGTGCCTCTGGATCCTCTTGGGTTGGGTGAGGTCAGACAGGCCAAATCTACTCTAACATTTCAGTCTCCTTGAGTCTTTAGATCCCTTCGTCTGTGGTACACCAAAAAAGTCTGGCATTTCAACTTCACTTAATATAGCCCACCTTCGGCTTTGCATTTTAGCCAACCAAACAAGCTGCTGTGGGTCCATAGCAATAAACGTGGTCTGATTCAGCTATGTATTTTCCCCACCTTGATCTCACACCATTAATGGTAAATCAGGATTGCTGCAGCCTCCTGTTGTGAGAAAGTTTCCAGGCCACAGCATAGGAACCTGGGAAGAGCCTGGCAGTCCTGAGTTATGGAGGCTGTACTGAGCCTGGGAGTCCAAGGTGGCTAGAATTTGCAGAACAAAGTGCCAGAGAGGAAAGACTTACTCAGGCAGAGGGTTCTGGAGATCTGGAGAGGAAGCCCTGTGAATATTCAGCTGCTACTGATCAGCTCTTGCATGTGAGGAAACTGAGGCCATGAAAGAACTACCCGAGAGGACTAGAGAGAAAAGTGCCAGTCACAAAATCAGGGTTTTCCCACCATCCAGATTGCAAAACCTCATGATTCACTTGGGCATTGTATAGAGTATGCAGAAGAGTTTTACCTCAGTAGTGGAGAATAACTAGCCTTGAGCTAAATGCTGTTCCAGTTCTGCCTAACAAATATTAAAGCAAGATCCAAAGGAATCAAATAGTTTTCAAGTAATTTACCTGTGTCCCAGAGCAAAGTTTAAGAATGTTTATAGGAGTACAAAAGTATCCAGCACCAACTAGATAGCATTCCTAATGCCTAGCATCTAATCAAAGATTACTAGGCATGCTAAGAAGCAGGAAACTATGGTTCAAAGAGACAAGAAAAATAAACCCATTGAAACTGATACAAAATTGATGCAGATATTAGAATTATCAGACAAGGACATTAAAACAGTTATTAAAATTATATGTTCCAAAAGTTAAGCAGACACATGGAGGTCTAAAAACACCCAGTTGCACTTCTACTGATGGAAACTACAATGTAAGAGAGAAAAAAATCACTGGATGAGACTAATGGCAGATTTGGAACAAGAAAAAACATTAGTGGACTTACAGGCATTGCAGTGCAATATACATTCTCCAAAATGAAGAACATAGAAAAAAAGCATTTTTTAAACAAAACTATGAAAAAAAATCAGAGAACTTTGTGGAATAATTTCCAGAAACACTAATATATATGGAATAAGGAGTGAGGGCAAACAGAAAAAATACTTGAAGAAATAGTAGTATTTTTTTTTTCAAAATGGAATAAAAACTAGAAACCCACAGATTCCAGAAGCTCAATGCATACAAAGAACCAAAAATAGGAAAAAAACAAAAAACAAAAAACACACACCAATGTATTATAGGGTTTATAACATTTATATAAGTAATTGTATGAAAATACTATAAAGGAGGGAGGATGGAAGTATACAATGTAAGATTCTTAGACTACACATGATGAAGCCTAATGTCACCTGAAGGTAAACTATGATAAAGTTGTATACTGTAAAGCCTAAAGCAACCACTAAAATAAAACCAAAAACCCCAAAGAGTTGGCTAAGAAACAAAGGAAATCAAATAGAATCATAAAAAATATCCATTTAATGCAAAAGAAGGCAGAAAACAGGAGAAAGGAAACAAAGAATAGATGGAACTGAAACAAAATGAATAGTAAGATTCCATTACCTATTTGAATTTCTTCCATGAATTGCTTGTACGTATTTTTTCTGTGAGACTGTGTTACATTGATATGTGAGATTTCTCTTTTTTTGAATTTTAAACTCTAGTGTATTAAATATTCATTGTTTTGAATTTAGCAAATGCATAAAAACACAATAAGACAGTTTTTAAAAATTATCCCAAATCCCAACATTTAGAGATAGACATAATTACATTTTGCCGTTTTGCCTTCCATTTTTCCCTGTGCAGACACAGATGCATACATATTTTTATGAAAATTAGAATCAGAGTGCACCTGTTTTGTAACCTGCCTTTTTTTCTGCTTAGGAGTATTTCATGACTGTTGCTCCATTCATGAAATATTTCTTAGTACAGCCTGTTTTAAACAGTTGCATATTATTTTGTTGTGTGAATGTATTAACATGTAAGCAGTGAGAAAGGGACATTTTAAAAATTGCAAAGAAAGTTGTTGTTTTCTAATACCCTTAAGCAATTTGAAAATAACCATTTAAATCCAAACAATTATAAAATTCTTATTTGTCTGCAAAGGAAGGTTCAATAAAGCAATTCAAGTAGGAGACAATAAAAATAAAAAGAAAGCAAAATAAAAAAAAGAGAATGAAAAGAAAGCAAAACAAAAACACAACAAAATCTTATAATTTCACACGAAGTCTCTAATTGAGTTTTCTGTTAACTCAAGTGAATCTGCCTAGTGAGACTAAACCAGAGGGGCTTCCATGGTAACATTTACCCGACAGGGACTCCAATTCAATCTACTCCAAACCCAAACTGATTTCTTCTTGCTCCCCTGTCTCATTAGGAATGTTTCTCCCTTTCCTTCAATTGCCTTGTTCTAAAACCTAAACTCAGGTTCCTTTGGTTCCTTCCTCACCCCGACGTGATTCAGGATATTGAACCATATTATTAATATATCAGTTCCTTACCTTCTAGTCTTTCAAACCCCTCCTTCACCGTCACTGTCCCTCCTTGGGGGGCCTCACTTCATTTCCTTATTTTTATTATTTTTTTTGTGTTTTTTTTTTTCTTAACATCGTAATACTTTTCTGTTTTAAGTGACTAATATTTTATCCCAGCTTGTCTTGTCAGTTTGTCTTTCAATTTTTAATGAAGTGTCTTTTTAAAAAATACACAAGTGCTAGTTTTTTTATCTTGGAAAATCTGCTTTTTTTTTTTTTCTAATATGACTTCTAAGGTTTCTTTAGTTTAAAAGATCGCTCTTGGACTATACTTCTGAAATTATTCACCTGTGTATTTCTAAAATGTTTAGTTTTTCTTTTTATGTTTAATTGAATCAAAACTTACTTTTACATATGGTATGAAGTAAGGCTCTAACTTTATCTTTTCCTAATGGAGGGCCATTTTCCCAATATTATTTCTTTAAACAATTCAATATTTCTTCTCCCATTTGAAATGTTTTCTGCCACCTCACTGCTAGACGTGGGTCTGTTTGTTAATCTTTATTTTGTGTAATGAATCTATCAGTTCATTTCTAAGACAATACTACATTGTTTTAACTAGTCCAGCTTTATAATAAGTCATTCTTCTATTTTTTTATGTATTTTTTGCTACTTCTTTGCATTCTTCAATGAATTTAGAATGAATTTGTAAAGTGTGGTCATGATTTGATTTTGTGATTGCATTGATTTTATAGATTAATTCCTGGAAACATAATGTCTATAATATTTAGAGATGGGGATATACAGTTGACCCTTGAACAACATGGCAGTTAGGGGTGCTGACCCCTCATGTAGTTGAAAATTTAACTACAAATAGGCAACTGCTGACTGGAAGCCTTACCGATCATAGTCAATTAACACATATTTTGTATGTTAGATGTATTATATGCTGTATTCTTACAATAAAGTAAGCTAGAGAAAAGCAAATATCATTTCAAAAAGTCCTAAGAAATAGAAAATGTATTTACTGTTAATTAAGCGGAAGTGGACTGTCATAAAGGCCTTCATCCTCATCGTCATCAGTTGAGTAGGCTGAGGAGGAGGAGGAAGCGGAGGGGTTGGTCTTCCTGTCTCAGGGGTGGCAGAGGTAGAAGATTCATGTATAAGTGGACGCATGCAGTCCAAACCTGTGCTGTTCAAGAACCAACTGTATTTTCTGCTATAATTTTTGGAAAAATTATGTATATTGATCTCATACTTGTTTATCACATACCATAGTGCATTATTAGACTAGTTCTAATTATTTGTCTATTGGATAGTTCAAGAAAAATTGATTGGGGAAATTTCTTCCATTAATTCTTTGATTGTATCTCTTATCTATCTATTTATTTATTTATTTATTTATTTATTTGTTTGTTTGTTTGTTTTTGCCTTCCCTTACTTGAATTCCTAGTGGATAGATGCTCTACCTTCTAAATTGATCCTATGGGATTTTTAACATTTTCTTTCTCTTTTTCTTTACTTTCTGGGGCACTTCTGTTTTATTTTCTAGATAACTACTTTGGATTTCAGCTGTATCCATTCTACTGCTTGATCCTTCTGTTGAATTTTTTATTTTGACAGACAGCTATGTTATTTTCTTAGAACTGTGTTTTTCTCTAATTGCTTTTTTTCGTAGCAATGTGTTCACATTTTATGGAACACTCATTTAATGGGTGCAATCTCGTTCAAGTATATTAATTAGAATTCTGTTTATCAGATATTCTCACCTCCCCCCACAGGTTGATTCGTCTCTTTAATCATCTAGGTCATTATTCATGCTATTTTTTCCTATTCAATATCAGGCCATCTTTCATTATCCTATTTATATTTACAAAAGAAGGACTATGTTAATGAAGGTAGAAAGTTGGCGTTGTTGGATTAATTGGTTTCTTGTGTGTGTGTGTGTGTGTGTTTTTGCAGGGGCGTGTGGTGGTATGGGAGGGTGGCACAGTTTACCTTTCCTAAACGCCACCCTAGTACGCCGGTCCAGAATGTGAAGGCCATCTTTGAAAGTGGGAGCTCTGTTGTGCTGACTGGCAGGATCCGCTTTAGTCTTCCTGGGGGATGAAGCAGGCTCAAGAGGGAAGAGCCAAGCTTGTTTTCCACCAGTAAAGCTGCCGTTTGTCTCTTTCTTCCCCAACTTCAGTGTCCATTGTGAGGGTTCAGAGGTACCTCAAGTTGTGCCTGTCCTGGGCAAATGATGATGATGACAGATGATCATGATGATGACAACGACAGTAATGGCTAACATTTATTAACAATATTTACTGTGTTCCAGACACTCTTCTGCGATGTGGGTACAGCAAGGTTCAGTCATGTTCAAGGTTTTTTGGAGCAAGTAAGAGGCAGAGCTCAGGTTGAAACCCAGGCTGTATGTTCCAGAGCCCACGCTGTCATTCTCTAGGCCTGTGTCTCCTTATCCTGCCTGCACTTCAGAACACCGGGGGCACTTTAACAACTGTTACTTCAGACTCACTATATCAGGATTTCTTGGCATAGGGCCCGGGTATCTGTAGTTTTAGACTCCGTGGATCATTTCAATATGCAGCCGGGATAGAAAACCTGTGCCTTTCCAGGGTGCATTTGATCTTGGTTGCTGTCTTCTGGTTGTCAATAATTTAGGCAAATGACATTTCTCATTTTTCAGTATAGAGCTACCGGCTCAGCTGTTCAGAATGTTGTTCTTTGCTAATTCTTTGCTACCCTGGCACAATTGTTATGTACAAATATGTCTATAATTGTTCTATATTCTTGAATGATTAAGCCTTTATCATTATAAAATGTCCTTATTTCTGGTAATAATTTTTGTCTTAAAGATGATTTTGTCTAACACTAGGATGGTTACTCAAACTTTCTTTTGGTTAGCATTTGCACAGTATATCGTTTTCTGCCTTTTTACTGACAAACTCTAGTGAATCTCTTATAGACAGTGTGTAATTGGATCATGTTTTTAAAATCCATTCTGCAATTTCTGCCTTTTAATTGGAGAGTTTAATTTTTTAATGTAATTACTGATGAGAGATTATTATGTCTCCCAGTATGCTATTTGTTTTCTGTATGTCTTACCTTTTTTTGTATGTTACCATAACAGAATACCTGAGATTGGGTAATTTATTAAAAAAAATAGGTTTATTTAGCTCACGGTTCTGCAGGCTGGGACGTTCAAGATTGGACAATCGCATCTGCTGGCTTCTGGTGAGGGCCTTGTGCTTCCTCAAAACATGACAGATAAAGGGAAATGCAAAAAGGAAAAAACATGAGAGGCAACCTCACTTTGTAACAATTAACTCTTACCAAAGCTAATCCTTTCTGCAGAGAACTAACCCAGTCTTGTGAGAAAGACATTAATCCAACTTAAGTTAGTCATCTCTTAAAGACACCACCTCCAAACACTGTTGCATTGGCAATTAAATTTCAACCTGAGTTTTGACTGGGACAAACCACATGCAAACCATAGCGTCTCTGTAGTTACCTTTACTCATGCTTCTTATGTCTATGTGAGTTTAATTTACTATCTATCTAGTTTTGCACACGCTCGTGCGCATGGGGGTGTGTGTGTGTGTGTGTATGTGTATGTTTAATTTCAGCCTAAAATACTTCCTTTACTATTTGTTGTAGGACAGATTCTATAGAGACAAATTATCACAGCTTTGGCTTATCTGGTAATGTCTTGATTTTTTTCTTCATTTTTCAGGGATAGTTTTGCTGGATATGGAATTCTTGGTTTACACTTTTTTTTTTTTCTTCTTGCCATTGCACTGCCTTCTGTCCTGCATGTTTTCTAATGAGAAACTAGCTGTTAATCTTACTGGAATCCCTTGTATGTGGTAAGTCACTGATCTTTTGCCTTCAAGCTTCTTTCTTTGGCCTTGGCTTTTGACAGTTTGATTATGATATGTCTAGGTATGGATCTCTTTGCATTTATTGTACTTAGATTTCATTGAGCTTGGATGTGTAGATTCTTGTCTTTTGTCAAATTTGGGAAGTTTTTGGCCATAATTTCTTCAAATGTATTTTCTGCTCTTTTCACTTTCTCTCCTCTCCTGTTGATACTCCATTGCATGCACTTTGGTAGACTTTATGATCGCTCACACACTTCTTAAGATCTGTTCATTTTTCTTCATTGTTTATTCTGCTGCTCAGACTGGATAACCTAAAAATAGGTTAACTGATGATTCTTTCTTCTGCCTACTCAAATCTGCTGTTTAACCCCTGTAGAGAGTTTTTTATTTGAGCTATTGTACTTTTCATGCTATAATTTCTATTTGGTTCTTTTTCTTCAGACAGAGTCTTGTTCTGTCTCTCAGGCTAGAGTGCAGTGCTATGATCATAGCTCACTGCAGCTTCGAACTTTTGGGCTCAAGGGATCCTCCCTCCTGCCTCAGCCCCCTGAGATTACAGGTGCATGCTACCACACCTGGCTAATTTTTGTGTATTTTTTGGTAGGGATAGGATCTTGCTGTGTTGCCCAGGCTGGTCTCAAACTCCTGGCCTCAAGCAGTCATCCTGCCTCAGTCTTCCAAATTGCTGGCATTACAGGTATGAGCAACCATGCCCAGCCCTATTTGGTTCTTATAATTTCTATCTCTTTATTAATTTTCTGTATTTGGTGAGATATCATTGTCATCTTTTTCTTTAGTTCTTTAGACAGTTTGCTTTAGCTCTTTTAATATGTTTAAATGACTGATTTAAAGTCTTTGTCTTCTAAGTCCACCATGCCTTTCTCAGGGATCATATATGTGTGTGTGTGTGTGTGTGTGTGTATGAGATAGGTACATGTGATATATATATATTTTGTTTTTATTTTTATGTATTTTTTTAAGATGGAGTCTCAATCTGCTGCCCAGGCTGGAGTACAGTGCCATGATCTTGGCTCACTGCAGCCTCTGCCTCCTGGCAGAGTTCAAGCAGTTCTCATGCCTCAGCCTCCTGAGTAGCTGGGATTACAGGCATGTGCCATCACTCCCAGCTAGTTTTTGTATTTTTGGTAGAGATGGGGTTTCACCATCTTGGCCAGACTGGTCTCAAACTCCTGACCTCAGGAGTGATCAGGCCACCTCAACCTCCCAAAGTGCTGGGATTATAGGCATGAGCCACTGCGCCCGACCAGGGATCACTTATATTGATTGCTTTTTTGTTTTTTGCCTGTATATGGGCCGTGCTTTCTTGTATCTTCATATTTCTGTCTTTTTTTTTTGTTGAAAACTGGACATTTTCAATAATGTAATATGGTGCCTCTAGAAAGCAAATTCTTCCTGTCCACCATAGTTTATTGTTGATGTCTTTTCTGAACAAATTCTGTAAAGTCTATCCTTTGTCATGTGTGGCTGCTGAATTGTCTACCAAGTTAGTTTAGGAGTTACCTAGTTACTGGACAGAGATTTCTTTAAATGCCTGGAGCCAGTACATCTCCCAGCCTTTGACAAGGGGGTCTGTATGACTCTTGCGGCACACCTTCAACATTCTGCAAGGCAGTTGTCATCTGAGAGCTTGGAGCTTCTCAGGGCTTTCCTGGGCATACGCGCAACCCTGTGCACGTGTGTGGCACTCTGTATTCCCAGAGATATGTTGGGGTGTTTCAAAAGCCCTATGGGCATCTTACTCCCCAGGATTTTTTTAAAGTGTTTAGATTAATACATTGTTTGCCCCAACTATTATCTACTGATTAGTCACCTGCAGAGTGAAAACACTTGCCTATGAATGTATTCGATAATCTCCCCCAGGGAAAAGACTGTTCATAGTAGGTGAGCTCAGGGTCAGGTCAAATGCAACTAGGTTTGTAAGTATGGTCTTCTAGGGAATCACCAGAATGGTCACATCATGAGAATTATTTGGGAATGGGACTTTGGAAAAGACCCAGCTTTGTTCCCTTCCCTCAAGTGGCTTCCAGTCTGCACCAGGCATGTGAGTTGCAATTTTTCAAGGGTACTGTAGAGATGAGGAATGGAGGATGGGAGTAGGGCAAGCCAAAATGCCCCAAATCCTACTGTTCTTACCGAGATTCAGCTCTTCATCTTGAAGAAGTGCTTCCAAGGTTGCTGCAGGTCTTTGGTTAATTTCCAGAGGTGTGAGCAAGTTGATTCTAGCCATTTCATTCAGTTATTTTTTCCTCTTATACAGGAGTGAATTTTTAGGTCTTTGCCACTTTTTCTGATGTCATCTCTCTCCACATATCTTTAATGGTCTTTAGCTAGCAAGACATTTAAAAAATAAATGTATTGTATCCATCAGTTAGCAATCTCCTTTCTATCCTAAAATAGGAATCCCTTGTTGTTCAGGGGTATCATTTGAGAGAGGTGGAATACAGTTCTTAATCATCTTGGAGTGTTTTTCTACAGTAGCTTTTGCTGAATAGTTTTCTACTTTCCAGGCATAGTATTTCTGGGGTTAAAAAGATTCGCCTTGTTGTTACATGTAATGTGGGTGAATCTCAGAAGCAATTGGCTAAATAGAAGAAGCCAGACACAAAAGACTGCATACTGTATGATTCCATTTTTATGAAACTCTAGTGATGGAGGAGAGATGAGTGGTCACCTGGCGCTGGGGTGTGGGAAGAGAATGGCTACGGGGAAGCACAAGGGAAACTCTGGGGACATGGAATGTTCTGTAGTTTAATTGTGGTGGTGCTTCCATGGCCATATGGGTTTATCAGGATGTACTTTGTCAGGAACTGTGTATCTTAAATGGTTGGATTTTCTTTTATGTAAATTATACTTCAATAAAGCTGATAAAAATATCCTAGTTTAAATAATACATTAAATTTAATGAAGGTCAGGGGCAGTGGCTCACGCCTGTAATCCCAGCACTTTGGGAGGCCGAGGCGGGCAGATCACCTGAGGCCAGGAGTTTGACACCAGCCTGGCCAAACATGGTGAAACCGCATCTCTACTAAAAATACAAAAAATTAGCCGGGCATGGTGGTGGGAACCTGTAGTCCCAGCTACTCAGGAGGCTGAGGCAGGAGAATCACTTGAACCTGGGAGGCAGAGGTTGCAGTGAGCCGAGATCACACTGCTGCACTCCAGACTAGGTGACAGAGCAAGACTTTGTTTTGAAAATAATAATAATAATAATGACATAGAACAGTATTTATTAGCCAAAACAAAATAGGTTTTATCCCAGTAGGTGATAACGGAAGTCATCTAACAATCCATGTTAATGGCTGTTAGATTTGGTTCTACGTCAGAGCACAGGACACGTGTTTCAGAGTGAATGCTGGATTTTGCTTCACCTTGATTCGGGGGTTGCTGGGTGGTGCTGGGGCCCTGGCTTCTGAGTCTTTAACAAACAGAACCAATAAAGGTGTGGTCTTCCGGTGTGAAGGTCTGGAAGATATCAAGTAAAGCATGTTTAGGTTGCAGTAATGTCAGAAGCACCTTTATTAGATTAATTTTTTTTTTTCTGCAGACTTTTAAAGGACGAAGACAAATTAGAGCAGCCTCCAGAAATACTAAAAGCGGCTCTGTATTTTTTTTATAATTTTTGGAAACTATATTCCCAGAGCAGTGGGGTAAAAAAAACACAACTCTGTTCTTTACTAGGTGAATAGATAGATAACTGTGGCATATTAGACAATAGAATATTAGTCAGTGCTAAAAAGAAATGAGCTTTGTAGTCCCAGCACTTTGGCAGCTGAGGCAGGTGGATCACTCGAGGTCAGGAGTTTGAGACCAGCCTGGCCAACGTGTTGAAATCCCATCTCTACTAAAAATACAAAAATTAGCTGGGCGTGATGACAGGCACCTGTAATCCCAGCTATTTGGGAGGCTGAGATCGGAGGATTTCTTAAACTCAGGAGATGGAAGTTGCAGTGAACCGAGATCACACCCCTGCACTCCAGCCTGGGCAACAGAGCAAGACTCTGTCTCAAAAAAATAAAAGAGCTATCTAGTCACGAAAAGACATGAAAGAAACTTTGCATATTACAGTGTGAAAGAAGTCAATCTGAAAAGGCTATAGACTACATAGTTCCAACCATATGACATTCTGGAAAAGGCAACACTGTGGAGGCAGTAAAAAGATAAGTGGTTGTCAGAGGTTGGGGGAGAGGGAGGAAGAGGTGGAACACAGGATTTCTAGGGCAGTGAAACTATTCTGTATAATACAAGGGTGGATACAGGTCATTATACATTTCTCCAAACCCACAGAATGTACAACACCGAGACCTAATGTAAACCGTGGACTCTGAGTGATAATGGTGTGGCAATGTAGGTTCACCAGTTGTTACAAGTGTAGCACTCTGCTGGGGGCTGCTGGTCGTGGGGGAGGCTGTGCCTCTGGGGAGGGAGGGAGTAGATGGGAACTCTCTGTACCTTTTGTTCAATTTTGCTGTGCACCTAAAACTGTTCTAAAAATAAAGTCAACTAAAAAAGCGAAAAATTAAAAAATTTTTTAAAACGCACCACCCCCAAAGCAGGATCCATTCAGTTTATTTGAAATGACTAACAATAGGTAAAGGCAGGATCTATCTCTGTCTCCCACACCAGTTATGACTCACAGCCTGCACCGTTATTCCAAACGGGAATAGGTGTTCTGCCTTTCAGCTGGGTGAGGGATGGCACTCAGAATGAAGCAATTTTACCCCAGGAGAGCGGAATGGAAGGACGTCACAGCAGAGAAATCCGGCCATTTCTGTGCACCTTCCACAGTAACAAGCGTGGTGGGAAACTGCCGTATGCTGGGCCCGTTTCAGATGCCCGCTGCACTTAGTTCTCATGACGCCCCAGTGAGACACCTCTGTTATCATCCTAGCCAAAAGAGAAACTGAGGCACGGGGCAGGTGTGTGGCGGGTAAGTGGTGGGCAGGTTTCCAGACCAGGCCAACCGGCTTTTAATCATTGTCTTACCTGAGACCTTAAAATGTAACTAAAGAAACCTCTTTCCATGCCTTAAAAGGCATAATCCATTCTCCTCTGCAGCTCATCCTACTTACTGCAGCACAACGTAAGACGTAGTAAAATACGTTTAGGTGCAATTAATTCTTTCATGATTTCCTTTTAATTAGAAGCTGCAAAATAGAGGAAAGTTTTTTTCCTTCCACATTTATTTTCTCAAAAAAAGAGGGTTCGCAGGGTTGTGCATTTATCCTGCGGATGTTTGAGTGGTTCTTAGGCTACAGAGAGCAATTCTGGCCTCGATAAACCCAGTGTGTGCCACCAAGAGCCCTGGTAGCTCTCCTGTTATCCTGGACACTAGTCAGAATATTTCTAGTCCTGTGGAGTTTGATACATTGGTGCTGTCCCCGGAGTGGTGATAATGGGTGTCTGATAATTAGCCCTATTGGAGAAACCAGCCCTTATTTTATGCATAAATGTCAATGTTCGATTCTTGTCGTAGCCTCAATTTTATTGGAAACCTATAGACAACAACTGTTGAAGAAAACTAGCTTTGATTGTCTTTCCATTCTGGTTGGATTCTCTTATTTTTGTTTTACTCCACTGCAGTATTGAATGTAACATGCAGACGTCAAGGAATTGGAAGTATGTGATGAATGAACTTCAGCCTGGATGTTTTTTTATTTCTCTCTCATCATTGCTATGCTGATCATTTTTCAATGTAAGAAAGCTTAAAATCTTATGCTGCATATATTAACTTCTTTTCAAAAGTGTCTTTGAATTTTTGCACTAACAGAAATGTTTCCTGCTGTGCCCATCAGAAATTCAGTCCCAGTCACACTACAAAGTCATATGTTTGCCATAGTCTGTCGAAAAAATTTATGAATCATCTTAACCTTTAATATGAGTTATAGGAAGCCTGCAAGGCTCTCTTTCGAAGCCATGAATTGAGCTCAAATATCACTTTAATATGCTATTAAAAATATAGGTGAGTTAAAGGTTAATATTTTTAATGTAAATGTATTTGGAGTCATTATTTATTCAGAAAATTCATTATAAATCCACTTTGGGGGTTTCTTACAGTCAAGATCATGACCTTTTTTTTTTTTTTTTAAGAGAATGTATTTTGTTTGGTCACGTTAAAGATGAAGCCTTCATTTGTTAAGTGCAGAAGAAAAGAAGGAAGTAGGGTAAAAAATATTTGTACAGATCCTTAAAACAGTGCAGAATTTTGCTGTGTTCATGAAGCAGCTTAAGAATCTAAACCTCCCATCTTGTTTATGAAAATAGACTAATACACTTCTTTTAAATTTACTAAAAGTATTAAATGTCAGCAGGGAAAGATAGTCTAACCAGAAAGATGAGAGTAAAACAAAGTATAACATAAGGAAACCACTCAAGACCAAGTGAAATTTAAAATAGTTGTTGATAAAATATTAATTTTTATTGAACCATGGCAATTATTTGTATTTGCTTAAATCACTTAACTTGGAAGTATAAACTCTCTTAATCCATCGGGCACATTTTTAATTGAAAATATATTAAACCTTAACTTTTTGCAAGTGACAGCAAGCTGGAATAGAAAGATTAAAAATAAGGGGCCGGGTGTGGTGGCTCATGCCTGTAATCCCAGCACTTTGGGAGGCCGAGGTGGGAGGATTGCTTGAGCTCAGGAGTTCGAGACCAGCCTGGGCAACATGGTAAAACCCCGTCTCTACTAAAATACAAAAATTAGTCAGGCATGGTGGCGTGTGCCTGTAGTCCCAGTTACTCTGGAGGCTGAGGCAGGAGAATCTCTTGAATCCTGGCAGCAGAAGTGGCAGTGACCCGAGATCCCACCACTGCACTCCAGCCTGGGCAACAGAGCGAGGCTCCATCTCCAAAAAAAAAAAAAGATTAAAAACAAGGCAGACAAAGATACCCAAGAAGGTAATTATGTGCTCAAAAATCATAAAGAATTAAATGCATCATCTTGAATTCACCTGGAAACAATTGTAATCAACTTTTCCCTGATTGCTGCTTCTGACTGGCTGAGAAGCTTCTGAGAAAGAGTGAGCTGTTCTCAAAGCCCAGTCTGGGTAATGTTAGTCTCTTCCTGTGAAGGTAGAGGCTGAGTGGGTGGTAAGATCTGTGGAACAGTGCTGAGCGGGGCCGTCTCTGGGAGCTCGGAAGACCCGGGTGGAATGTGCCTCTGGTTGGAGTCCCAGACTCTGTGTATTTCTTTATGGCTGGAGTGGTTTTCTTGTGATCCATGTCTGTTGGTTAATGTGCTTTGAAGTGAGTTGCGTTTTAGCTGGTCCCCAAGACCATGATAAATTTCTTGATTACAATAAACCACTTAGTATCCCCAGTTGTGGGGATCAGCAAAGCTTAAGGATATTTCCAGAAAAGGGGAGGAGTTTGCCCAGCTGCTGCTAATGGAGGCTTGGTTACATGTTTCCTAGGGTGCTTCCCCATTGGACCTGTGAGTGTCTAACCCTGGGCTGATTCTGTCGCCTGCCTGGTCAGCAGTTCCTTGTTCTATCTGTCCTGGATACATAAAGGACATCATCAGCACACCATGAGCACAGAGTGGTCATCAGAATTGCCATGAGACTCAGAGCCTGTTGTGCCACAGTAACTGGAATACATTGCACAGGGCCCTGAGCCATGCGATGACTTGGAAACTAAGAAGATTAAGATATGGTATTTAGGTTTAAGTGCTAGGAGAGGTTATGATATGAGTTGGGGAAATAAAAATATCAATAAAATGTTAAAGATACATAAAGTTGTATAAGATAATGGGAGGAAATTGCTGCAAGTTAGAACTTAATAAATCGAAAAATGAATTATGTATGCAATTTTTATTTAGAAAGATGAGAGGAAACGGGTGCCTACCTGGTGCTTCTTGTACATTGACTCAAGACAAGTATTCACGGCTGCATTTGAAGAGCATGTCCTTTTCAGAGGGATTATGTACTTGGGTGGTGTAACTACCAAGTTATATACTTGGGTAGCATAATAACAAGGGTAATTGCTAAAGCTTGGATGGAGAAGTCTAGGCGTGTCTGATTTCAGAGGACATGCTCTTTTCATTGTATCATGCTGCTTCCACTAAGGTTGAAGTAGAAGATGGATTCAGGCTGAATCTTACAGTGAGAATGGGATTCGGCCCAAATATTATTGGATGGGTGACGTTTGGGCGGGTAGATGAGAGAGTAGACTCCTTACAGGTCAGCAGAACAACCACGACAAAACCCAGGAAGCAGGAAAAGCACCAGGTGCAGGGGTCCAGGAGTAAATCGAGTTTTGGGAGAAGGGACAGCCATAGTGGAGCCACCAATAGGTTGTTGAATCTTCTCTC
This sequence comes from Theropithecus gelada, assembly GCF_003255815.1. Taxonomy (NCBI): domain Eukaryota; kingdom Metazoa; phylum Chordata; class Mammalia; order Primates; family Cercopithecidae; genus Theropithecus; species Theropithecus gelada. The sequence continues at coordinate 7,282,532 of NC_037674.1, forward strand.
CGGCCTCAGAGTCGTCCTCAGCCTGTGCTGCAGCACTCCTGGTTTCAGGAGATAGGTGACTCCCCAAGGCAGCCCAGCCTGTCCAGGGACTAGCTTCTCAGAAGTGCTGCCTGGACATACTCTAGTATCTGGTTCCTGGACCCGAGAAGTGAAAGGGACTCTTTTAGCCCCCACACTGAATAATCGCCTGCTGCTATGGTCCAGGAGAGAGCAAGCCAGCTGTCAAGGTGAGAGGATGCTCGGTCTCCTGCTCCACGTGGTATAAGCAGGTACTCGTGTCAGCTGGAGTTGTCCAGGGAGGAGCTGTGCAGGGCGGCGCCTCAACTGAGAGTGGGAGGTGCAGTGAGCAGTGACATGTTTGATGTATGTTAGGAGTTTAATTCACTGTATTAATGATGAATATTGCAGATTTCATAATCTTGTTTGTACAGATATTAAAATTCATCTATAGTTCACAGGAAATGGAGGATCTTGTGTTCAGTCTATTCTTAACAAGAATTGTCTGATGTCTACCTTAGAAATTCCCGCCTCCTCTAAATGCCCCCCTTTCCTAATGGACTTCCTTTGCCCTGGGGTCTTCATGGTCTCCTAATAGAAAAAAGTCATTAAGAAAAAATCTAATATGCTGAGGTAGCTCTAATATAAGAAAAGTAATAAATGAAGTGTCACTAGATTCAAAATGCGTATTCTTTCAGAAAGAAGGCAATTACTGTTATAAAGATATAGCATTAGAAAAAAGTGTTATAGCTGTGAAGTATGTGATACGTCTGTCTGTGGCACAGTTAATTTAAAAAGTATTACCAAGCATACAAATCATCAGAATAAAAAGCTGAACCATACTAATTGAAAGTAAATTTAATATGCAATTCTGAGGAACTCTTTGTACGTACCCAGGTTTTAAAAAAGTCTACCTTATAGCCTATTAGTTACCAGATTTTCTTTCAAACATCCACCCTCTTTTAATGAAGAATATTATTCATGAACCTTATCTTTGATTCCTGAATAATTCTATGATATACAATAAGTAGTGGGATGATGTTGAAACAATTTTATTTTACCCTGATTTTCATATGTATTGAATCACATTGTTGTAGGTCTATGTTTCCCTGTCAAAGTATAAAAATTCCGATTAGTAAGGGGAAGGAAGACTCAAAGATTTCAAATTTGTTTTGCTCTTTAGTTTGTGTGGTTCAACAATAGATAGAAAAATTGATTGAAATTGGCCAAGCACAGTGGCTCATGCCTGTAATCCCAGCACTTTGGGAGTCCAAGGCAGATGGATTACGAGGTCAGGAGATCGAGACCATTCTGGCCAACATGGTGAAACTCCACATCTATTAAAAATACAAAAATTAGCTGGGGGTGGTGGTGCACACCTGTAATCCCAGCTTCTTGGGAGGCTGAGGCAGGAGAATTGCTTGAACCTGGGAGGCGGAGGTTGCAGTGAGCTGAAATCGTGCCACTGTGCTCCAGCCTGGGGGACAGAGCAAGCCTTCGTCTCAGGGGGCAGAAAAAACGAAGATTTAAAAATCCTGACTTTCAGCAGTGACTTTTGGAGGAAGAAAGAAGGGGTCTTGCCTTTCTTAAACTGTGGTATCCTCACCAAACGCAGATCTTTACAGTTGTGTTTCTGCTGATAAGTGAGTATAGATGTGTCTTGCGGAAAACCTGGACAATGCAGGGAAACCGGTTAGAAAACGCTCCTTCGTGTTCTGCCCTGGCCCACAGCGACTGGGAGCTTTTGACGGTTTTTCCACAGCAGCTTTTTCCTACATGATCCATATTCATGTTCATATTCACTGTGGCTCTGTCTGTCACCTTTTGCTCTGTTTGGATGTTGGGATATTAGTGTTCATTCCCTGTGGATTATATCTTTTAATAATATAAAGCGGTCTTGTCTCAATGTAGTGTTTTATTGTCTTGAATTTGCCTTTGTTTATATTAGAGCACTGGGCTTGCTTTCCTTTTGTTTGAATGTGCCTGATATCTTTGCCCATCAGTTTTTCTTTAATTTTTCTCTGACATTTTCTTTCAGATACATATCATATAGAAATCAAATTGTTTAAAATAAGGGAGTGAGTTATTATGAAATCTCTTTACTTATTTAGGGATTGTTTCAGTCACTCTTTTTATCTTTTTTTACACGTTTCTTCGGCACTTCTGTCTTCTATTCTGTTTTTTTTTCTTTTCCGATAAATACCACATTGAGAGTGCTTTATGTAAATATTTAGACTGTAGGAAGCTAGCTTTTTTGTTTTTCTACTGACAGTTATGTTTACAATGTGTTTCATCTTTTCCATTTTAAATTATGAAATATTTATTAATAAAACATTATTAAATATGAAATATATGACACATACAATGGAATTCATGTATTGTTATGAAGCAGGCAATTGAGGACCCCACCAACCAGCACCAGAAGTGTAAGCTGCCTGCTCCGGGACCCTCCTGTGGGCTCCTTCCCATCTGGTCTCCTGCCTGCCTTCAGAGCAGAGATTCAAGGTTCATCATTCTTTTACACATATGTACACATCCCTAAATAATATACTGCTTACTTTTGCTTTTGAACGGTGTGTAAATGGAATCACACTTTATGTTCTTTGATTACTTGCTTTTTTGCATTCACCGTATTTGTTGATTCATACGTGTTCCTGTGTAGCTCTAGATCAACTATTTTGATTGTTGTTACAGTATTCCATGGTGTGAATAGATCGCAATATATTTATCTGTTCTCCTTCAGTGGCTACATGGTCCATGTATATAATATTTTGCTACTGTGACCTGTGTTGCTATGAATGTTTAAATGCCTGTCTCCTCAGGTACACAGGCATGGGTTCCTCCAGGGCACTCACTTGGACGTGAAGTTGCTGGGTCACGGGCAGTGTGATTGATGGAATGATGTCGCGTGGTTTTCCCAAAGCACCTGTACTCATGTAGATGCCCCAAGTGTTCCGCATTCTTTAGGGCATGCCTCGAGAGGTTTGCCAATCTGGTGAGTGTGCCACGGTATCTCCAGTCCCAGTTTGGCGTTTTCCTTGTTCCTAATCAGATCAACATGGTTTTTTTTTTTTTTTTTTTTTTTTTTTTTTTTTTTTTT